>NW_025145160.1:0-1294 GCF_004010195.1 Chiloscyllium plagiosum | reverse complement strand
CCCTCACTGCCGCTGTCTCCTATCACCGGGAGATCGTCCTCACTGCCGCTGTCTCCGATCACCGGGAGAGTTAACTCACTGCCGCTGTCTCCTATCACCGTGAGAGCGCCCTCACTGCCGCTGTCTCCGATCACCGGGAGAGTACCCTCACTGCCGCTGTCTCCTATCACCGGGAGAGTGCCCTCACCCCTGTCTCCTATCACCGTGAGAGCGCCCTCACTGCCGCTGTCTCCGATCACCGGGAGAGCGCCCTCACTGCCGCTGTCTCCTATCACCGGGAGAGTGTCGTCACTGCCGCTGTCTCCTATCACCGAGAGAGTACCCTCACTGCCGCTGTCTCCTATCACCGAGAGAGTACCCTCACTGCCGCTGTCTCCTATCACCGGGAGAGTGTCCTCACTGCCGCTCTCTCCTAACACCGGGAGAGTACCCTCACTGCCACTGTCTCCTATCACCGGGAGAGTGTCCTCACTGCCGCTCTCTCCTATCACCGGGGGATCGCTCTCACTGCCGCTGTCTCCTATCACCGGGAGAGTGCCCTCACTGACGCTGTCTCCTATCACGGGGAGAGTGTCCTCACTGCCGCTCTCTCCTATCACCGGGAGAGTGTCCTCACTGCCGCTGTCTCCTTCCACCGAAAGAGTACCCTCACTGCCGCTGTCTCCTTTCACCGAGAGAGTACCCTCACTGCCACTGTCTCCTATCACCGGGAGAGTGTCCTCACTGCCACTGTCATATATCACCGGGAGAGTGTCCTCACTGCCGCTGTCTCCTATCACCGGGAGAGTACCCTCACTGCTGCTGTCTCCTATCACCAGGAGCGTGCCCTCACTGCCACTGTCACCTATCACCAGGAGAGTGTCCTCACTGCCGCTCTCTCCTAACACCGGGAGAGTACCCTCACTGCCACTGTCTCCTATCACCGGGAGAGTGTCCTCACTGCCGCTGTCTCCTATCACCGGGAGAGTACCCTCACTGCCACTGTCACCTATCACCAGGAGCGTGCCCTCACTGCCGCTGTCTCCTATCATCAGGAGAGTGTCCTCACTGCCACTGTCTCCTATCACCGGGAGGGTGCCCTCACTGCCGCTGTCTCCAATCACCGGGAGAGTGCCCTCACTGCCGCTGTCTCCTATCACCGTGAGAGCGCCCTCACTGCCGCTGTCTCCTATCACCGAGAGAGTGTCCTCACTGCCACTGTCACATATCACCAGGAGAGTGTCCTCACTGCCACTGTCTCCTATCACCAGGAGAGTGACCCCACTGCCGCTGTCTCCTATCACCGGGAGAGTAC
>NW_025145159.1:0-1294 GCF_004010195.1 Chiloscyllium plagiosum | reverse complement strand
CACTGAATTAGGTTCAATCCCTGTCACTGACTGGACCTCAATCCCTGTCGCTGACTGTGATTCAATCCCTGTCACTGACTGAGGCTCAATCACTGTCACTGACTGAGATTCAATTCCTGTCACTGACTGTGATTCAATCCATGTCACTGACTGAGATTCAATCCCTGACACTAAATGAGGCTCCATCCCTGTCACTGACTGTGGTTCATTCCCTTTCACTGACTGAGATTAAATCCCTGTCAGTGTCTGAGATTCCATCCCTGTCACTGAGTGAGGTTCAATCGCTGTCACTGACTGAGGTTCAATCCCTGTCACTGACTGAGATTAAATCCCTGTCAGTGTCTGAGATTCAATCCCTGTCACTGAGTGAGGTTCAATCGCTGTCACTGACTGAGATTAAATTCCTGTCACTGACTTCGATTCATTCCCTGTCAATGACTGAGATTGTCTCCCTGTCACTGACTGAAGATCAATCCCTGTCACAGACTGAGGTTCAATACCTGTCACATACTGAGATTCAATCCCTGTCACTGACTGAGATTAAATCCCTGTCACTGTCTAAGATTCAATCCCTGTCACTGTCTGAGATTCAATCCCTGTCACTGTCTGAGGTACCATCCCTGTCACTGACTGAGGTTCAATCCCTGTCACTGACTGAGGTTCAATCCCTGTCACTGACTGAGATTAAATCCCTGTCAGTGTCTGAGATTCAATCCCTGTCACTAAATGAGGCTCAATCCCTGTCAATGACTGAGGTTCATTCACTGACACTGACTGAGATTCAATTCCTGTCACTGACTGTGGTTCAATTCCTGTCACTGACTGTGATTGATATCCCTGTCACTGACTGAAGTTCAATCGCTGTCACTGACTTCGATTCATTCCCTGTCACTGACTGAGATTCTCTCCCTGTCACTGACTGATAATCCATCCATGTCACTGACTGAAGTTCGATCCCTGCCACTGACTGAGGTTCAATCGCTGTCACTGACTAAGGCTCAATCCCTAACACTGACTGAGATTCAATCCCTGTCACTGACTGAGGCTCAATCCCTGTCACTGACTGAGATTCAATCGCTGTCACTGACTGAGGTTCTATCCCTGCCACTGACTGAGGTTCAATCGCTGTCACTGACTGAGGCGCAATCCCTGTCACTGACCGAGATTCAATTCCTATCACTGACTGATGTTCAATCCCTGTCACTGGCTGAAGGTCAATCCCTGTCACTGAATTAGGTTCAATCCCTGTCACTGACTGAACCTCAATCCCTGTCTCTGACTGCGGCTCAATCCC
>NW_025145158.1:0-1294 GCF_004010195.1 Chiloscyllium plagiosum | reverse complement strand
ACCAGCCTCTCAAAGCACTTCATGATTATTGAGTCGGAGCCACTGGGTGGTAGTCTATAAGGGCACGTTCCATGTGCTTTCTCACTTACGAGGATGATGATGGCCTTCTTTAATCAGATTGGGACTTCGGCTTCTGGAGGGAGAGGCTGAAGTTGTATGTGAATACCTCTGCTAGTTGGTACAAACAGGATCTTAGTGCTCAGCCGGGAAAACTCTCCAGGCCCATCACTTTCTTTCATTTGACTCACTGAAAGACTGATCATGCCTGCAGCGGTGACAACAGACACAGGTACATCTGGGGCTTTCGCGGCAGGTGTCAGCTCTCAGTGACAGTCACACAGCAATTTATGATCGACATCCCCTCCCCCACCTCCCTCTGTCGTCTTCAACACAGTCAGCAATGAAACAAATTGCCATTAATAGACTGGGATCGTGCGCCATCAAGTTCTGTGTCACCATAATGGGGTAAATTCATAATAAAATGGTGGGCAGGGTGGCAGTGCCAGCGTGCAAGGAGTGAAGACCTTGCAGGTGTAATTCCAGTCAAGCCACTGCTTAAACCTAAATGGAGTAAAGCATGTTGAGCGTTGTGCATTTTCAATGGTGGAAAGTCCTTATGTAGTCAGGAAGTGCCATTTACGTGAACCATCTGACCTGATGGCAGTTTTTCTAGCTTTGCAGATGATACAATGATGATTGGATGGGCAGGTGATATTGTGGAAATGGGAAGGCTGCAGAAAGACTTGGAAAGTTTAGGACACTGGGAAAACACATGGCTGATGGAACACAATATGGGAACATGTGAGATTATGCACTTCAGTATGCGGAATACAGGCAGACACTATGTTCTAAAAGGCTTCATGCAATCTGAAACACAAAAAGAGTTTGGAGTCCGCGCCTTCTCTTACGGTTAATGCACAGGTTCAGTTGGCAGTTAGGAAAGCAAATGCAATGTTAGCATTCATTTCAAATAAGTGAGAATACAAGAGCGGAGACATATTGCTGAGAATGTAATGTGCTATGGTCAGACGGCATTTGGATTATTGTGAGCTGTTCTGAGGAAGGATCTGCGGGTGTTGGACATGATCTATCCTGGCAATGATGGCTTGTCATATGAACGGCAGTTGAGGTCTCTGTGTCTGTACTCAATGGAATTTAGAAGAATTGGGGGGAGCTTCGGATTGAAACTGAGCGATTACTGCAAAGATTGATACAGTTAGAATATAGAAGATATTTCCACTCGTCTTAGAGACTAAGACACAATGGCACAGTTTCAGAGTGAAGAGATAGGCTA
>NW_025145157.1:0-1294 GCF_004010195.1 Chiloscyllium plagiosum | reverse complement strand
ATTTGTGAACACATCCCTTTTTTTGAAGGATGGTATGTTTTCTGATCATCACAATTAAAGGGGTGTCTTCCCCCTGATATGCAAAGGGGCAGTCAGTCAGGGGAGGGCAGGGTCACGTCTGGTGTTGTAGTGTGGAATCAGTGGTAGCTGCAACAATTCATCCCAACTCCTGTACTCAGTGCTCTGACTGATGAAAGCAAGCATGCCGAAAGTCTTCTTCACTGCCCTGTCTACCCATGACTCCACTTTCTAGGAGCTATGAACCTGCACCCTTACATCTCTTGGTTTGAAATACTGCATATGAAACAGATTTGGTGCTTGTTGGTATGTGTTATTATTAGGTGCTTATCTCAACTCTAATTCGGTATTTTATACTGAATGCCATGACTGATGAAGGCCAGTGTGCCAAAACTTTCTACCTGAGACTCCACTTTCAGAGAACTGTGAACATGTCCTCTAAGATCCCTCTGTTCCACTACACTCCTTAAGGTCCTACCATTCACCATGAAATTCCTACCTTGATTTGACTATACAAAATGTAAGACCTCACACTTATCTATATAAGCTCCATTTGCCATGAAACTTAAACCTATGCCCTCTAATTTTGGACTCCCCCAACCCAAGGGAGAAGACCTTGCCTATTTACCCTACCCATGTCGCTCATGATTTTATAAATGTCTTTCATGTCACCCCTCAGCCTCCAAAGCTCCAGAGAAAATAGCTCCAGTCTATTCAGCCTCTTCCTGTAGCTCAAACCCTCCAACCCTGGCAGCATCCTTGTAAATGTTTTCTGACCCTTTCAAGTTTCACAACACCCTTCCTGCAGCAGAAAGCAAAGAATTGCATCCAGTATTGCAACAATGATGGAACCAATGTCTTCTCTGAAGAGGATTTCAAAACAATATTTATAACTACAAGCAAATCATGTTAGTTGGGCATGGCTTTCCAATAGCAGTTTGTTTTGGTTGTCCTTCATTAACCTATGCTTTATAATATGTAAGAAAATATTTTGAGGGATGGGATTGTTCCTAGCACGTCCAACATTTGCTCCCCATCCCTCATGGCCTTTGGACTGAGCAATTGGCGACATGCTAGAAGGCAGTTGAGAGTCAACCACATTGGAGTAGGTCTGGAGTCATGTGGTGTGAGCGTATGCACGCGTGTGTAGGGTTGTGAGTGGTAGATTTCCCTCCCTCAAATAACACTTTCACAACATTCTGTAATGATTGGACAAAAACAACAGTTCTGGCAGCATCGATGCGGAGACGACAGTGTTACTGTTTTGAGTCCGGTG
>NW_025145156.1:0-1294 GCF_004010195.1 Chiloscyllium plagiosum | reverse complement strand
AAAATAATTCTAAACCTTGTTTGAGAGACTAGAGATCTGATTCTGCTCCCACCTTGCTCAGGCTGAAAGGTTTTCCTTAGGCCATTTTAAGTTAGCCTCTGAAACAATCCAAAGGTGTGTGATTATATTTGGTCTATGTTTGTAGATTTCTGATGATACCCTTCTTAGCAGTGACAATAACCCAGCTTGTAATTCATGGAATTCTAATGAGACACCGCAATGTGTTTCTTTCATTTCATTTCAACTTTGTGACTCCAAGCTCTCCACTTCATTGAGAATGTTCTCTAGTGTCATAAAACATGCACGTCTTTGAATGGCCTACTTCCAAGAGAGAAAAAAACAGTTAAAAAATATACTGGACATAGTTGGGAATGAATGTACAGGATTTACTTCAGCACCATTTTGAGTTCTACCAGATGAATTTCAACAGTGTGCATTATTGATAAGCCTAAATGCTCCCACCCTTCGAGACCTCCATATTTTCACGAGCAATCCTCCAGGCCAGAGAGAATGATCTGACATTAAAGGAAAATTGATCCTCTGAGTACACAACCAGGAAACATTGGACACTTCTTCATGAAAATATAGTTTGCAGATTAGATTAGATTACTTACAGTGTGGAAACAGGCCCTTCGGCCCAACAAGTCTACACTGCCCTGCCGAAGCGCAACCCACCCATACCCCTACATCTATCCCTTACCTAACACTACGGGCAATTTAGCATGGCCAATTCACCTGACCTGCACATCTTTGGACTGTGGGAGGAAACCGGAGCACCCGGAGGAAACCCACACAGACACGGGGAGAATGTGCAAACTCCACACAGTCAGTCGCCTGAGGCGGGAATTGAACCCGGGTCTAACTACTGTCACGCTTATACCTTTTGGCATTTGCCTCTTTGCAAAAAATTCTGATTGTGATGCAGTTGTTGCTTATGCAAATACTACACCATTCCCGAGAACAGTTATTGATATTTCCCAAAGAAGACTAAGTTGCCATTCTCTTTGACTTTCCCAAAGACTGAAACCATTAAAGGAACAAAATGCCAGAAGGATGACTTTTTATATCATCTTGAAAATGCTACAGCCCTTCAGCATTTTCATTATTTTTATTCCTTCATCAATTTTGGTTTGGAGCAGTGAACTGGGAATTGTGAACTAAAGTTGACTTTTGGACTTTGAACTACAGTTTGCACTAAAAGGAAAACTGATCAAACAACTTTAGTTTATTTGTGAGGCTAGGCCTGGAAGTTAATTGCATATCTTTTTGTTCCTGATCAAAATGTTCTGCAGAT
>NW_025145155.1:0-1294 GCF_004010195.1 Chiloscyllium plagiosum | reverse complement strand
GGGGTATTAAGGCAAAAAGGGAGGTAGAGGAGTCGGTAGCTTTCTTGGGGAGTATATAAACCCAGCATTTTGAACACTAGAGGGAGAGCCACTGCCATTCAACAGCAGAGTAAATGCTGTCGAGCAGGAGCGCTAACTGGCCATTTCTAACACTCTCTATCAAAGATACATGTTCATGTCAAACCTACTTGCGTTAAAAAAAATGACCCAGGAGATCAGCAGCTGAAAGAATGAACACAGCGGGGAAGATTGAGAATGTGTGGTCTTGAGATTGTAATGTTTCATATATGGGTTGTTGAAATAACATATTTTTACAGAGTCGGAGTCAGATAGTAAGTAGCTAAGACAAGAGGGGCTTGGATTCGTGAATAGTTGTTGTTTAGTGTTCACTATTAAAGTTCAGAAATTAACTTGCTAATTTTTGTTTAAATAGTTGAAGTTAGGACATCTGTGCCACTCATATTTTAACAGATTATGAGGTGAGGCGAGCTTTTCTGGGGCGTGGGTTTTAATTAACAGAAGGGTTTGACTCCACTTTGTAAATGTCCATCCGCGCTAACCCCATTTCCCTGCAGTTGGCCCATATACTTCCAGTCCTTTCCGATCCACATATTTATCCAAATGCTTTTGAAATGTTGTTAATGTGCCCCCTCAGCCACATCTGTTGACAGCTCATCCACGTACCAGGCCTCTGTGTAAAGAAGTGGCCCCTCAGGTTCCCTTTTACTCCTTCCCCTTTAACCTTAAACTGATCCCCTCTCGTCCCCGATTTTCTAAACCTTGTAAAAGACTGAGAGCATTCACCCTATCCATATCCCTCATAATCTTATACAGCTCTAAAAGGTTCCCCCCTCAGCTTCCTACACTGTAAGGAAAAGGTCCTAGCTTGTCCAACCTCTCCCTATAACTCAGACCATTGGGTCCTGGCAACGTCCTTGTAAATTTCTTCTGCACTCTTTCTAATTTCATAACATCCTCCCTGTAACAAAGGTGACAAAACTGAACACAATACTCCAAGTGCGGCCTTACCAAAGTCCTGTGTGACTGCAATATAAGGTCCCAACTTCTATACTCAATGTCTTGCCTGATGAAGGCCAGTTTCGCAAATGCCTTTTTCACTGCCCTGTCGACCTGTGACTCCACTCTCAGAGAACCATGCACCTGAATGCCAAGGTCTCTCTGCACCCTACACCCCTTAATGCTCTCCCATGCACCATAGAACTCCTAACTTGATTTGAGAATCCAAAATGCAAGACCTCACACTTATATATTTACTTCCATTTGCCATTTCTCG
>NW_025145154.1:0-1294 GCF_004010195.1 Chiloscyllium plagiosum | reverse complement strand
CCATGGGCCGGCGACCGCCCACTCCCCCCTGGGGGCGGCAAATGGAATCCAAGTCGACGCACCCAACAGAGCTCTGATTGGAATGCCATGCCTCCAGGAACCCCGACACATATCTCCGCCTGGCCTGTCCCAGAATGGACGTGCTGTTTCATTAAAAGTGGCGCTCCTCCCCATCTGCATGAGAAGACAGCAGCGAGAGTGAGCCACCAGGATACATGAACGTCAACTCTCCACAAAAAGACATGACCCACTCTCACTAGTATCCCCACACACAGAAAAAGAAGGACATCACTTCAACTGGGACGACAGATCCATCCCAAGACAAGAAAGTGAGGTCTGCAGATGCTGGAGATCAAAGTTGAAACTTTATTGCTGGAACAGCACAGCAGGTCAGGCAGCATCCAGGGAACAGGAGATTCAACGTTTCGGGCACAGGCCCTTCTTCAGGAATGAATTCATTCCTGAAGAAGGGCCTGTGCCCGAAACGTCGAATCTCCTGTTCCCTGGATGCTGCCTGACCTGCTGTGCTGTTCCAGCAATAAAGTTCCATCCCAAGACAAGCCAAACAGAGACAGGCACCGAGAATTTCCAGAAGCATAGCACTCCAACCGGAACTCCATCAACAAGTACATCGACCTGGACCCCATCCACCATCCTGAGAAAGAGAACAGGAAACATCACCACCAACCCAAGGAAAGCCAAATAAATAAAAAGCAGGCCACACCACCTCACCCGGAGGTCACTGATGATGTTACCTAGTGTGGTGACTAAACGTCTGAAACCAAACCTTCCATCTCAGTGAGCAAACCTACATCCAGAACCTCAATCTGAGCTACAAATCATAAAACTCGATATCACCTTTCTTCTTAAAAGGGAAGAGGGACTGGTACCTAAGGGGAGTAGCAACAAGTGAATTATGGAGTCCAAGAAGAAAACTACAGAGAATCTTTAGTTGCTTACTGTTCAAATAGTTGTCTCAAAAGAGCCACAACAATTTAGCTTATGTGACATGTTTATTTTAGAAAGAAAAATCAATTCACATTTTGACTATTAAGACAGTTATCAATTTATGTAGTCATCCATTAAAGTAATACATTGATAAAAGCAGAGTGGTGGTCGTGATCTATATGGACTTCAGTAAGGCACTTGAGAAGGTTCCTCATAGTAGACTGTCAGCAAGGTTAGATGATGTGGAACAGAGGGAGAACTAGCCATTTCGGTGCAGAATTGGCTCAAAGGGAGGAGACAGAGGGTGTGGGCAGATAGGTCTGGAGGCCTATCAATAAGCAGTGTC
>NW_025145153.1:0-1294 GCF_004010195.1 Chiloscyllium plagiosum | reverse complement strand
CTAGGACAGTGTGCTGTGTATAGGTATACACACCCAGCTCTACCTAGGACAGTGAGCTGTGTCCAGGGAAACACACTCAGCTGTATCCAGGACAGTGTGCTGTGTGCAGGTATACACTCTCAGCTGTATCTAGGACAGTGTGCTGTGTCCAGGTATACACACTCAGCTGTATCTAGGACAGTGTGCTGTGTACAGGTATACACACCCAGCTGTATCTAGGACAGTGTGCTCTGTACAGGTATACACACTCAGCTGTATCGAGGACAGTGCGCTGTGTCCAGGTAAACACACTCAGCTCTACCTAGGACAGTGTACCGTGTCCAGGTATACACACTCAGCTGTATCTAGGTCAGTGTGCTGTGTCCAGGTATACGCACTCAGCTGTGTCTAGGATAGTGTGCTCTATCCTTTTTTAGACACTCAGGTGTATCTAGGATAGTGTGCTGTATCCAGGGAAACACACTCAGCTGTATCTAGGACAGTGTGCTGTGTCCAGGGAAACACACTCAGCTGTATCTCCAACAGTGTGCTGTTTGCAGGTATACACACTCAGCTGTATCTCGGACAGTGGGCTGTGTACAGGTATACACACTCAGCTCTATCTAGGACAGTGTGCTGTGTCCAGGTATACACACCCAGCTGTATCTAGGACAGTGTGCTGTGTCCAGGTATACACACTCAGCTGCATCTAGGACAGTGTGCTGTGCCCAGGTATACACACTCAGCTGTGTCGAGGACAGTGTGCTGTGTCCAGGTATACTCACGCAGCTGTATCTAGGACAGTGTACTGTATCCATGTGTACACACTCAACTGTATTAGGACAGTGTGCGGTGTGCAGGTATACAAACTCAGCTGTATCTAGGACAGTGTGCTGTGCAGGTATACACACTCAGCTGTATATAGGACAGTGTGCTGCGTACAGGTATACACACTCAGCTGTATCTAGGACAGTGGGCTGTGTACAGGTATACACACTCAGCTCTATCTATGTTAGTGTGCTGTGCCCAGGTATACACACTCAGCTGTATCGAGGACAGTGTGTTCTGTACAGGTATACACACTCAGCTGTATCTAGGACAGTGTGCTCTGTCCAGGTATTCACACTCAGCTGTATCTAGGACAGTGTGCTGTGCCCAGGTATACACACTCAGCTGCATCGAGGACAGTGTGCTGTGCCCAGGTATACACACTCAGCTGCATCGAGGACAGTGTGCTGTGTCCAGGTAAACACACTCAGCTCTATCGAGGACAGTGTGCTGTGTCCAGGTATACACACTCAGTTGTATCTAGGTC
>NW_025145152.1:0-1294 GCF_004010195.1 Chiloscyllium plagiosum | reverse complement strand
AATGTTATTGGTTTGAATGGACTAAGGAATCCAATCTTCGTCTTCTGGCCAAAGTACGGGTTGGATGAAGGCTGTTTTTGTAAATAGTTGAATTCATTTATCAATGGAAATCAGCCTTACCGTCAGGAGGAATCAGATTGTGCTTCATCTCGGAAGGGCTATTAGCTGAAGGACTACTGAGAGTACACTTCCTAAGAAAATCATGGCCAGACATTCAGAAAAAAATTTCAAAAAATAGAGGGGTAGAGGGAGAAGCCTCTAGCAGAGTTGCTGCGGGAAGCTCCGAAAGTGTCTGTGAGATACGGTGTGTGTGAGAGAGAGAGCGAGAGAGAAAGAGAAAGAGAGAGAAAGAGAGAGCAAAGAGCTGTACAGCTAATAGAAAGTTTAACCCTTTGTGATTCGGTTTGAATGCACATTTGTGTATTGGAGATTGAATGTTTGTGCTTTGTTCCCTGGAGCTTGAGATCCGGGACTGTTTTGAATCTGATTTCTATTGTGGAAATATAACATGATTGCTTTTAAGATTAAGGATTTTACAATGATTACGAAGTAAAATGTTAACTCCTGTTCTTTTTGCAGGTCATGACTGCCTCACTATCAGTTTCTCACTCATCTCTTTTATCCTGACACAAAAGCGATTTATGGAGGACAGTTGAAGTTTCAGTGCAACATTAGATTGTAATGAATAAATAAAAAATCTTATGGTTAATTCCTGTGTCCTTGGATTCGGCCATTAATCATGCATTAGAATTTTTTTAACTCTTGTTGACAAATCCTTTTAAGGCAGCTCCGGTTATTTTACGAGTTATATAATTGTAATTGAGCAATGATTGTTCAGGACTACTTATGAAAACTAATTTTGGATTTAAATTAAGGAACTAAAACCGGGAAATAATAGTGGATTTCGAAGTTAGAGACTGTCGGCATTTTACATTTTAAATATTAAATACTGAATAAATGAATTTATAATATATAAATATATATATTTACAACTATGATTCCAAAATGTAGAGTTAGGAGCAGACTGTAAAGTTAGACCAGCATAAATTGATGAATCTGTATTTGAGGTTACAGGGAGCAAGACATATTGTAATATTTCTTTTAAAAAAATCAAGATCTGAACAAAACATTGGATGATGGAGAAAGACCATTAGGTGGCCCGAACGCTGTTCAATTGGTTAAATCAGCTCAGCAATTGATCTGGCAACGTAACATGAGAAGCACAAACTAAAGGCAAAAATAATGATAGCCACGGTTGATAAGGTAATGAAAAGAAGGACAAAAGTAAAAAGGA
>NW_025145151.1:0-1294 GCF_004010195.1 Chiloscyllium plagiosum | reverse complement strand
ATTTAGCACGGCCAATCCACCCTAACCTACACCTCCCTGGACACTATGGGACAATTTAGCACGGCCAATCCACCCTAACCTGCACATCCCTGCGCAATATGGGACAATTTAGCATGGCTAATCCACCCTAACCTGCACATCCATGGACTGTGGGAGGAAGCCGGAGTACCCGGAGGAAACCCCCGCAGACACGGGGAGAGTGTGCAAACTCCACACAGACAGTCACCCGAGGTTGGAATCGAAGCTGGGTCCCTGGCGCCGGGAGGCAGCGGTGCTAACCCACTGAGCCAGAATCATTGATTTAAATCGAATTGAATTGATTGTCACGTGTCCCGAGACCCCGTGAAAAGCTTTGTCTTGTGAGCAATCCAGGCAGATCACCGAGTTAGTGAGCATCGATAGTAAATAATAGGTAAACAGCAGCAAAAACGAAAACACAGGGACAGGCGAATGTTAAGAGTTTGTGAGTCCGTTCAGTATTCTAACAACAAGTGGGTAGAAACTGTTTTGAAACCGGCTGGTGTGTGTGTTCAGGTTTCTGTACCTTCTCCCCGATGGTAGAGGTTGTAGAAAAACATTACCAGGGTGGGATGGAGCTTTGAGAATGCCGGCGGCCTTTCCCTGACAGTGGGCCTGGTAGATGGATCCTATAGATGGGAGGTTGGCCTTTGTGATCGTCCAGGCCGAGTTCACCACACTCTGTAACCGTCTCCGATCTTGAATGGTACAGTTGCCGTGCCAGGTGGTGATACATCCAGACAGGATGCTCTCAGTGGGGCACCTGTAAAAGTTGGCAAGGGTATTCACCGTCATTCCTGAGGAAGGGCTCATGCCCGAAACGTCGATTCTCCTGCTCCTTGGATGCTGCCTGACCTGCTGTGCTTTTCCAGCAACACGTTTTTCAGCTTTTCACTGTCATGCCAAATCTCCTCAGCTGCCTGGTGATGGAGAGACACTGTCCCCCATCAAACACTCCCAGGGACAGGGACAGCACGGGGTTAGATACAGAGTAAAGCTCCCTCTACACTGTCCCCCCATCAAACACTCCCAGGACAGGGACAGCATGGGGTTAGATACAGAGTAAAGCTCCCTCTACACTGTCCCCCATCAAACACTCCCAGGGACAGGGGCAGCTGGGGTTAGATACAGAGTAAAGCTCCCTCTACACTGTCCCCCATCAAACACTCCCAGGGACAGGGACAGCACGGGGTTAGATACAGAGTAAAGCTTCCTCTACACAGTACCCCCATCAAACACTCCCAGGGACAGCACCGGGTTAGATACAGAGTAAAGC
>NW_025145150.1:1124-1294 GCF_004010195.1 Chiloscyllium plagiosum | reverse complement strand
GGAACTGCTTTAGTAACTGGGGAAGGACTGTACTGAGCTGCTTTAGTAACTGGGGGAAGGACTGTACGGAACTGCTTGAGTAACTGGGGAAGGACTGTATGGAACTGTTTTAGTAACTGGGGAAAGGACTGTGCAGAACTGTTTTAGTAACTGAGGACTGTACAGAACTG
>NW_025145150.1:0-1118 GCF_004010195.1 Chiloscyllium plagiosum | reverse complement strand
CGGAACTGCTTTAGTAACTGGGGAAGGACTGTATGAAACTGCTTTAGTAACTGGGGGAAGGACTGTACAGAACTGCTTGAGTAACTGGGGAAGGACTGTATGGAACTGCTTTAGTAACTGGGGAAAGGACTGTGCAAAACTGTTTTAGTAACTGACGACTGTACAGAACTGCTTGAGTAACTGGGGAACGACTGTATGGAACTGCTTTAGTAACTGGGGAAGACTGTGCAGAACTGCTTTAGTAACTGGGGGAAGGACTGTACAGAACTGCTTTAGTAACTGGGGAAGGACTGTACAGAACTGCTTTAGTAACTCGGGAAGGACTGTTAGGAACTGCTTTAGTAACTGGGGGAAGGACTGTACAGAACTGCTTTAGTAACTGGGGAAAGGACTGTACAGAACTGCTTTAGTAACTGGGGAAGGACTGTACAGAACTGCTTTAGTAACTGGGGAAGGATTACAGAACTGCTTGAATAACTGGGGAAGGACTGTATGGAACTGCTTTAGTAACTGGAGTGTATATTCACTGGGAGTATTTGCTGTGGGACTATCCCCAGTGTATATTCAGTGGGAGTATTTGCTGTGGGACTATCCCCAGTGTATATTCACTGGGAGTATTTGCTATGGGATCCCTCCCAGTGTAGATTCAGAGGAGTATTTGCTGTGGGATCCCTCCCAGTGTATATCCAGTGGGAGTATTTGCTGTAGGATCCCTCCCCGCTTATATTCACTGGGAGTATTTGCTGTGGGACTATCCCCAGTGTAGATTCACCGGGAGTATTTGCTGTGGAATCCCTCTCAGTGCATATCCACTGGGAGCATTTGCTATGGGATCCCTCCCAGTGCATATCCACTAGGAGTATTTGCTATGGGATCCCTCCCAGTGCATATCCACTGGGAGTATTTGCTGTGGGATCCCTCGCAATGTTTATTCAGTTAAAAGTCGAACAGGTTTAATTGGAAGCACTAGCTTTCGGAGTGTCGCTGCTTCATCAGGTGAAACTTTTTAAAAAAAGGGTTTTGTGATTTACACATGAAAAAAGTGAAACTATCATGGTATTCTAACAGATGAAAGGCTTAACAAACAATCAGCTTTTCAATGTATAATTTCAGTTACA
>NW_025145149.1:0-1294 GCF_004010195.1 Chiloscyllium plagiosum | reverse complement strand
TGGTCGACCTTCCATATTCAGACAATGGCAGAGGACTCTGATTGGCAGGAGGACCAGGCCCCTTCCGGTCCTATGGGATCTCCCAAAGATTGGTCTCCCCGTCCATCAGAACGACGAGGGGCGGGGCCCCAGCCAATCTCACACATGCGCACCATGAACACTGCTCACGGCTCATAGAGCGGAGTCTGGACCGCATGGGATTGTGGGTAGTACATCAGCCATTAAAGAGATGAATCAAGAGTCCCATATGCCTTCTTAACCGTCCTTTTTTATGTGTTAATGACGAAGATGTCAAGAGCTAATCTTTAATCGATTTTCGATTGATCCACTGAGTGAAACACTACAGGTGTTTACCTCTCTATTTCCAGTTCAGTGTCAGTATAACACTCTTTATCTGTCCTCAAATAAGGACCGAATCAAAGCCCGACGTCTGTTCCACCTGAACGTTGATTTTTTTTTAGTTTGCAGCTTCCAACCCTCCGTTTCAATCATTTATTAAAAGTTACTCGTGGTACATGAGCATCGCTGGCTGGCCAGCATTTAGTTCCCCTTGAGAAGGTAATGGTGACCCGCCTTCTTCAACTGCTGTGGTCCACACGCTGTACGGTGACCCATAATGTCCTTACGGAGGGTATTCCAGGATACAGACCCAGCAACATGAAGGAACAGCAATATGTTTCCAAGTCAAGATGGTGAGTGGCTTGGAGGGGTACTTGCAAGTGGTTGTGTTCCCAAGTATCTGTTGACTGATCCTTTTAGATGGAAGTGGTTGTTAGTTTGGAAGGCATTTTCTAAGGATCTTTGGTGAATTTCTGTGTTGTGTCTTGTAGATCGTACACACTACTGCTTCTGAACAGTGGGGCAGAGGGAGTGGATGTATGTGGAGATAGTGCCAATCAAGCAGGCGACTTTGTCCTGGATGGTATCAAGCTCTTTGGATGTTGTTGAAGCTGCACCCATCCAAGCTGGTGGGAGAGTATTCCATTACACTGCTGACTTGTGCCTTGTAGAGGATGGACAGGGTTTGGGGAGTCAGGAGGTGAGTTACTCGCCATAGTATTCCTGACCGGTTGCCTGCTCTTGCTGCCATTGTGTCTGTGATTAGTCTAGTTGAGTTTCTGGTCAATAGTAAACCCCAAGGATGTTGATAGTGGGGTGTTTCGTGACAGTAACACTATTGAATATCACGGGGCAGTGGTCAGATTATCTCTTTTGGGGATGAGTCATTGTTTGGCATTGGTATGGCATACATGTTACTTAACACTCCTGAGCCCATTGGATATTGTTAATATCT
>NW_025145148.1:0-1294 GCF_004010195.1 Chiloscyllium plagiosum | reverse complement strand
AGAATTTGAACCTATGGATCAGTTTTCTTCCTCGTCATAACTATTTTAAAATTAATAGAACTATGGGTACAGGTCCCAGAGTTCTCCCCACAATGCCACCTCAGTCCTGCCCAATTTTCCAGGAGTAGGTCGAGTTTTGCCCCTTTCAGAGTAGGACTCTCTGTACAATGCTTGAGGAAATTTGGCTGAGTGCACTTAACAAATTCCACCCCATCTAAGCCCTTAACACTAACTTACTGAGCTTTTAACTACTGCATTTCTCCAGTATTCTCTGCACTTTTGTGAGATGTGGCTCCAGATCTAACCACATTTGTTACCTAAATGCAGGGAGTAATTCACGGATGAGAGTAAAAGGATATTTCAGAGCCGTCTTCAGCTCCTCTCTGAATTTACTCTGGGTCAGAGCATAAAGGGTAGTGTTTGTACAGGAGCTCAGGTAAAAGACCATAGTCCCCGATATATCAGCAATCATAACAGGATGGTCATAACTCGGGTAAAAATGGTTGTTGGTAATCTCCATCAGTAAGAAAACACTGACCTTGGTCATCCACAACAATATAAAACTGCCCGAGACAACAAACAGCAGGATGATGGA
Source organism: Chiloscyllium plagiosum (assembly GCF_004010195.1). Taxonomy (NCBI): domain Eukaryota; kingdom Metazoa; phylum Chordata; class Chondrichthyes; order Orectolobiformes; family Hemiscylliidae; genus Chiloscyllium; species Chiloscyllium plagiosum. Next base: position 699 of record NW_025145148.1, on the reverse strand, counting down.
TTTCCGCCTGTTGACCATCTCTGCATCTCCTCTCTGGTGCCTGTTACTGGGAGCTCGAAGACCCCTGCGTGCCCGATTTGCCAAGACAATGTGCCTGACGGTCAGAGCATTGAACAGCAGGATCAGGAGGTAGGGGATCAATGGGTTCAGCAGGTGATGGAGCCAGAAAAATGCCACCCATCCTGGCAAGATATAGAACTCTGGTCTGATGTCACAGCCCCAGGGTACACCACCCCATGTGCCATATGGTTGATACTTAAAGTAAAATGGGATGTTCCTCAAAATGTTCACCAGGCAAACAGTGCTTACCACGGCTGCTGCTGTTTTCTCAGAGCAATATCTGGCTTTCAGATTGTGGCAGCAAATGGCTACAAAGCGGTCAAAGGTAAAAGTGATGGTCAACCAGACGGAGCAGTCAATAGCAGCATAGCCCAGTATGGCATTTGCACTACACACCGCTCTATAGAAGAGGAAGGAGAATGGGAAATACTCATAACAGAGTACATCGATGATGACACAGAAGAGAACGGCCAGTAGATCCGCCATTGCCATGGACATTAGGTAGATGGATATACCTTTAGTGACCCGCACTTTCCCTGAGAGAGAACCATAATCGTCATCAAATTAGCTGTAAGATAAGTTCAGACGTTGATGAATATTAAAGATGATGGAGCATCATTGTTACATTGGGGTACAAAG
>NW_025145147.1:0-1294 GCF_004010195.1 Chiloscyllium plagiosum | reverse complement strand
TTATTTACACCTTGCCATAGCTCTCCACATTGAGATGTGCTAGCTCTTTATAAGAGCTACCCAAGGATGTTCCATCAATATTTTCTCCCTGTGACCATGAGATGTTTTCCTTTTTTGAAATATATATAAATATCCTGTTTTATTTTCCAAAACGAATTATTACATCTTCAAGATAAATGAAATAGCAGTGAAATACAAATTACATAATTATTAGTTCAGAAAAAAGTTGTTCAGCCACCTGGTCTATGCTGGTGCTTACATTCCATACAACTCTCATCTCATTCCTCAAATTTAACTGTCAAATTACTCCACTGTTCCTTTTTTCTTTAATGTGTTTATCTAGCTTTCTCTTAAACACACCAATTCTAATCATTACAACTACAAATTGGTGGTAATTCTACATATTCACTCTTTATTGGGTTTCTGATTATTAGATAATTATGGCTCTTCGTCTGGTGTCCCTCAAGTAGAAACAGTCTATCCTATCAAAGATGTTCATAATTTTAAAGATTTCAATCAAGTCAGCTCTTAGCACTGTTTTCTAGAAAGTCCACACTGTGCAACATTTCTGCTTGTTACAAGCTCTCAGTTCTGCAGTATCCTTGTCAATGCTTTTACACTTTCTTCACAGACACTTCTTTAAATAACAGGAAATCCAGACTCTGCACCATATGGAGGACACAGTTAATAATGATGATGAATACTGTAACAAAATAAGAACATTTAATTGGTAAATTAATTCCAAAATAAGTTGGGTGTAAGATGTTGCAGATGGTATGAAGAAAAGGGGCAATACATCTTGGAACTGAAAGTTTAAATGGGAGAAAGGAGCAAGGAAATACAATGTTACAATGCAGTTTAACAAACATGCAAAAAAAAAAGGTCGATTTCTAAAGGTATGGAATTGAAAAAGGTGAGAAGTTGAGATGAAATTTCCTCTCATAACTAAAACATAAATGTTGATGCCTAATGCAAGTCAGCTGTATTAGAAATGATAACTTTTTTAGAATACAGTTGAGACACTGAATTCCTAGAATGATATTACAACTGTTAAAATTCATACTCAAAATACACTTCCTTTCAGACATTAAGATGAGACTCCATCTGCCCCCTCAGGTAGGTATAAACGATCCTGCACCAGAACGTGTGGTACTGGAAAAGCACAGCAGGTCAGGCAGCATCCAAGGAGCAGGAGAGTTGATGTTTCAGGCATAAGCACTTCATCAGGATCGCCCGAAACATCTATTCTCCTGCTCCTTGAATGCTGCCGGACCTACTGTGATTTTCCAGCGCT
>NW_025145146.1:0-1294 GCF_004010195.1 Chiloscyllium plagiosum | reverse complement strand
AGTCAGATACACATGCACACACACAGGCAAACAGACACATGAACACACACAGGCAAACACAGACAGACACATGCACACGCACGCACACAGACACACACACACAGGCAAACACAGACAGACACTGACGCTCACTGTGTTATTCCATTCAGCTCTGCAACCGCAGGACAAGTTGTAACAATCGTCTTGTGTTCAGCAGGCTCCTTTTGTTTAAAAACTGCCTTTAGGAGAATTGTGAGCAGTCAGCATTTTGGTTGGCAGCTTCAGTGAATGCCAGAAGCAAAGGTGCAGCCCCAGTACCCTCAAAAGTGAGGGCTCTCATGGCTGATCAGCCAGTGTCGGGGGGGGGGGGGTGCGATAGCAGATTGAACATTCAGCACCCTCCCCACCCCCATTGAGCAGAATCACAGAGGCTGTGCCAACGATACGCAATACCAGCCTCCCTTTCCCCTAGTGGGAATAATTAGCCCCCTTCCTCCACGGGCAGGTGGAGAATACATCTGTCCCCTCCGGCTCCCGGCCCGAGCGAGGGGGAATGTCCGTCTGGTCCACGATCTCCAGCCGGCCCCTGGGCAGCTGGGTCGTCGCAGCATGTTGCTGTCTGGAGATAGGGAGAGTGATGAGGCCTGGTCTGACAGATATCTCTTTATAATTCACTCAAGGGACAAGGGCATCGCGGGCTGGGACCAGCATTTATTATGCATCCCTAATTGCCCAGAGGGTGGTAAAGAGTCAACCATGTTGCTGTGGGTCTGGAGTCACGTGTAGGCCAGACCAGGTAGGGATGGCAGTTTCTCTCCCTGGAGGACATCGGTAAACCAGATGGGTTTTTTCTGACGAGGGATTCACAGTCATCATTAGACTCTTAATTCCAGATTTTTATTGAATTCAAATTCCACCATCTGCCATGGCGGGATTTGAACCTGGGTTCCCAGAACGTTACCTGGCTCTCTCGATTGACAGTCCAGCCGTAATACCACTCGGCCATCGCCTCTCCAACCTCGGGAATTCCCTCCCTAAACCTCACTGGGGTTTCATCGTTCTCCTCATCTCCTTGAGGCGTTTGGTCCCTGCTCCACCCCTATCCCAATATACCCTCACGGCACCTCTGCATCAGACTTTGTTTCAGTAGCAATCCGTGCGGGACGTGTAAGGGTGCCGTGTAAGGTGCTGGTTATGTTGCGTAGTTGTTAGCCAGGGCCTGTCCCTTTAAGACCGCTCCGTAGCAATGAGAAAGTGGTGACAACAAAGTTCTGATCAAGTGCAAAGCTTATTGGCTTAGTGGTTAGCACTGCTG
>NW_025145145.1:0-1293 GCF_004010195.1 Chiloscyllium plagiosum | reverse complement strand
GGCGAGGGTACAGCGATCTGGAGATTAGATAGTATTGTTCCCATGTTTAAGACAGGAAGCAGGAATAATCATGAAATTATGAGTCAATGAGCCTGACATGTGGTCGGCAAGTTTTTTGAGAAGACACTGAAGGACAATTTGGAAGAAAATGGACGAGTACGTGACAACCAGCATTGTTTTATATGCGGAAGATCATACCTGAACAACATAAATGGATCTTTTCAAGCGGTGACAAATTTAACTGATGAGGGAACGGTTGTGTATGTATTTTATATGGGCATTGGTATGGAGTTTACCAAAGTACCACATGACTCATTGGGGCTAAAAAACTAAAATCACATGAAATTCGAGGTGGCTAGAAGTATACAAAGCTCACTTCGAGATAGAAGACAGCAGGTAGCGATGCAATTGTATTTTTCGTAAAGGTAGCGGTAACTAGCAGTGATCCACAGTGATCAGTTTGAGGATCTCTGTTAATTGCAGCATATATATATATATATATATATAAAATCTGGTGGACAAATTTGGAGGTCTGATGAATAAGATTGCAAACGTCATGCAGATTGGTGCAGTTACAGGTGTTTCTGATGATTGTGAAAGGATTTAAAAGAACGTAAATATTTTGACAACCTGGGCACAGAAATGTCAGATGGAATTTAATCCAGAGAAATGCAAAACGCATTTTGGAATTTCCAGTTTAGGTCTGACTTATACGGTAAATGACAGAACCCTTAGCAACATTGATGTACATCGGTTGGCTTTGTTGGTGCACGTTTCTTTCAATTTGACAAAATAGGTGGCCAATGGTATATGAAGGCATATGGTTTGCTTGCTTTCAACGGCCGGGACATGGAGTCCCAGAACTGAGAAAGCATGTTGCTTCTAAATCAAACCATTGTTACTTCGAATTTCTAGTATTGTGTGTTGTTTTGATCGCCACCGTACCAGAAACACATTGAAGCTTGAGAAAAGTGCCGCAAGATTCAGCAGGATTTGCTTGTCTCAACTGCATTGGCTATGAGGGCAGCTAAAAAGACTAGACTTGACTTCAGTGGAAAAACTACCGCTGAGTGGAGTCCTGATTGAAGGTCTCCGAAATCATGAGAGATACAAATAAGGTGGATAGTCAGAGACGTTTTATTTTCGCAGGTCTGATGTTTTAACTACAAATAGGCACAGGTTCAAGGCGAGGGAGGGAAGTTAAAGGAGATGTGCAAGGGACCTTTTTCAAGCAGGAAGTGATAGGAGCTTGGAACAGGTGGTGTAAGCAGACACTTTGAACACATTTAAACA
>NW_025145144.1:0-1293 GCF_004010195.1 Chiloscyllium plagiosum | reverse complement strand
GTTTTCACACTGTAAGTAATCTAATCTAATCTCATCATGCGACTGCGATCAAAATTTGAACTCCCTTCATAGGAAAAGCATTGAAGTTTCCAGTATATGAAAGGCACGATGCAGTATTGATACAAATTACTGGCGTTGGTTTGAACACGTATCACAGTTTTTTATTCATCACTTGGTGAGTAACCCCTTTCCTAACGGCATTATGAGATCTCCTTAATGAAGGGATCTCATGCTTTATGGCCTTGATGCATGAAATTTCGGGCGTCAGACATAAAACAGTTAAAATCGAGCATGATCAAAAGTTTGGAATTCGAGGGAATGCAGATATCTGAGACAGCTTTATTCATAAAAAAAAATCTTGGATGTCGGATTCGCTGGCTGGGTTGGCATTTAGTGACCATTTCTAATTGTTATTGTGTGGGCTTTAGGACATTACAACGATAGATGTAGCGGAAACAGTGAAAAGATTTGAATAAAATGACGAAAATCTTTAAGAATTCGCTGAGCTGTGATGGGTGAACAACCACTGTTGTGAATACTCCCACGTGCATCATATTTGTTCGAAGACCTCAGGATTGCATCATTCGGTGAACAACACGCAACTCCTTCCCTTCCACCATGTGGGAGCTCGTGTGGGAATGTAAAGCTGCGAAGGCAGCAGCACACGGTTGGGAAAAAAGGCGGTGCTAAAAACGTCATTCAAATAAATGACAATAAAACACTGTACAGAGATCAAGTACATGCATGCATAGAGGCAGAGGACACTTGACCAGAGTGGTGAGGTAATATGAGAGGACGGATGGAAGTGCATTCGGATAGTTTAGCCGAAAGGAATGAAATAGAGGTTGAGCTGCTGAAGAGCAGAGACGTCGAAGAGACGTGTGATGTTAATGCCGTGCAAGTGTGCAGACTTGGTGAAGTATCTGACCATGGTTATGAGGTGACTGGTTCAGACTCAGACAACTGTCAACGAGAAATTGAGCCAGTGGTGAGGCAATTTCACCACCAACGTGGCCAATGCTGCCTTCCTGCGCATCTCATCCAATTCCAGCAACTCCGCACTCAAGACCCACCCCTCCAAATATGACGAAGGGTCATCACCTTCCATCCCACCAACCTCCGTTGACATCATATCATCCTCCGCCATTTCTGCCACGTGCAAACGGACGCCAACAGCAGACATGTATTTCCCTCCCCACCACCAGCCGCTTTCTGTGAAGATCATTCCCTCCGTGATTTCCTTGTCAGGTCCACGCCACGCACCAAACCAGCCTCCCCTCCAGGCACCTTCCC
>NW_025145143.1:0-1293 GCF_004010195.1 Chiloscyllium plagiosum | reverse complement strand
CATTGCACACCCGTGCTCAATGTGACAGTGTGAGCAACATTACACACTGTCGCTCACTGTGACAGTGTGAGCCACATTACACACTGTCGCTCACTGTGACAGTGTGAGCCACATTACACACTCTCATTCACTGTGAGAGTCTAAACGACATTACGAACTCTCAATCACTGTGACTGTGTGAGCCACATTACACATGCTCGCTCACTGTGACAGTGTGAGCCACATTACACACTCTCACTCACTGTGACAGTCTAAAGCATATTGCACACTCTCGCTCACTGAGACATTGTGAGCAACATTGCACACCCGTGCTCAATGTGACAGTGTGAAATACATTGCACACTCTCGCTCACTGTGAAAGTGTGAGCAACATTACACACTCCCGCTCACAGTGACAGCTTGAGCCACATTGCTCACTCTCGCTCACTGAGACAGTGTGAGTCACATTACATACTCTCGCTCACTGTGGCAGTGTTAACCACATTACACACTCTCGCTCACTGTGAAGTGTGAGCCACATTAAACACTCTCACTCACTCTGACAATGTTAACCACATTGCACACTCTCACTCACGATGACAGTTAGATCCACATTGCACACTCTCTCTCTCACTGTGGCAGTGTGATCCACATTACACACTCTCACTCACTGTGACAGTGTGAGCCACATTAAACACCCTTGCTCATATGTGACCGTGTGAGCCACATTACACACTCTCACTCACTGTGACAGTGTGAGCTCCATTACACACTCTCACTCACTGTGACAGTGTGAGCCACATTTAACACCCTTGCTCATATGTGACCGTGTGAGCCACATTGCACACTCTCACTCACTGTGAGCCACATAACACACTCTCGCTCACTGTGGCAGTGTGAGCTCCATTACACACCTCTCAATCACTGTGACAGTGTTAGCCACATTACACACTCTCGCTCACTGTGACAATCTGAGCCACATTACACACTCTCGCTCACTGTGACAGAGTGAACCCCATTACAGACTCTCACTCACTGTGAAAGTGTGAGTCACATTACACACTCTTGCTCATTGTGACTGTGTGAGCCACATTACACATTCTCACTCACTGTGAAAGTGTGAACTACATTACATACTCTCGCTCACTGTGACAGTGCGAGCCACATTACTCACTCGCACTCACTGTGACAGTGTGAGCCACATTACATACTCTCAGTCACTGTGACAAAGTGATCCACATTACACACTCTCACTCCCTGTGACAGTGTGAGACACATTACACACTCTCACTCACTCTGACAATGTTAACCACA
>NW_025145142.1:0-1293 GCF_004010195.1 Chiloscyllium plagiosum | reverse complement strand
CTGCTGCCTGAACAGCTGTGCTCTTCCAGCACCACTAATCCAGGATCAGAGTAGAGCGTCGATTACTGGAAAAGCACAGCAGGTCAGGCAGCATCCGAGAACTCCTCGAAGGGCTTTTGTCCGAAACGTCGATTTTACTGCTCCTTGGCTGCTGCCTGAACAGCTGTGCTCTTCCAGCACCGCTAATCCAGGATCAGAGTAGAGCGTCGATTGCTGGAAAAGCACAGCAGGTCAGGCAGCATCCGAGAAGCAGGAGAATCGACGTTTCAGGAATAAGACATTCATCAGGCATCAGCATCAATTACCTCATTCTGCCACCGTGTAAGTGCATTGAGGTAGGAATGCCCTCCTACTGTTCATGTAATAGTGACTCAAGGGGCTGATTGACTTCTTCCTCGTCCGATTGGACAGGGCCAAGGGCCTGACTGGGTTACCCGTGGTTCCTGTTTGATAGCTAGATGTACTGACAAGTGTGATGATGCTTTAGCTTTACGAGGTTATTTTGTCCTGGTTTCTTTTAAGAGAGAGATTGAACGATCGTTACCAAGCTGGTTAGTTAAGACACTTGAGTAACAGCGAGGCATGCCTTCGTTTTATTTTAATGCAGACTGAATGGGTGTGGCCAGCTCTCACAGATTAGGATCTCTGGGTTTTGGTTTCTCTGTAACATCAAAAACTTTAGCGGTCTCAACAGAGTTGGAAGCTTCAGGGAATGTCTTCTGGCTGCTACTCTTACTGAATTTTCTTTTGATGCTGTCACATTGCATCTGGAACAGACTCTTTATATTTCCTTTAAAATAAGAAAATGTTAGAAGCAAGGCTATTGCCTTCCAATATTTTCGAGGGGCTCTGGTGTGGTCCATCACACTAGACTCCTTCTCTTCCTGAGTAATAGGCGGGAGGCACTGAATGGGTTGCCCCTGTTCTTCTCCAATAGTGTCAATGTGCTGAATGACTTCCTCATATTCCTGTGAAGTGCTGAATGAACTCTTATTTTACTGAGGCAATAGGCAGTGCAGTTACATGAATGTTACTGACACGTTAACAGCACAACTCTCAATGGAGTCTGGATCTTGCTGCACATGGACACAGACCAGTTCAGGAGCTGAGGGGGGACAAAATGTTCTGAACATTGTGGAATCTTCAGTGACCATTCCCACTTCTGATCTTATGTTGGTGAAGGTGGGGACGGGAGACATTGATGAAACAGCTGAAGATGCTACCCTGAGGATCTCGCACAGAGGTGACCCAGGACTGAGGTGATGAACATCTTCCTTTGTGCCATGTTTGACT
>NW_025145141.1:0-1293 GCF_004010195.1 Chiloscyllium plagiosum | reverse complement strand
AGCCTAAGATTGTCCGTGCTCAATGATCCTCTGTACCGAAGACAGTCCTCTGTTCCTTTTGAAAACTTCTCTTGTCGATTGATCCTATTACAATGTGAGCAACAGGCATCAACTTCTTTGGTCTATTAATTCAGCATGGGATTTGTATCGCAGTTCTATTTTGAATGCGATCAACAACAGAGAAAGAGAGAAAAAACTCATGTCAAATCTGAACAGACTGGAGTTTCTGCAGGAGGTGGAACTTAGTGACACTTTTTCAGATAGAGAAAACTAAAACACTTTCTCACTCTGACAATGTGCCATTGGTTATCGAAGCTAAAAGGATTTATAGGCGCAAAGGCTGAAACAGCTTTTTTCACTTATAATACCTGAATGATCTTCCTCCAGTGTGATAGTACAGTTGTGTCAGTAAATGGGATAACTGAGCAAATCACCTTACATATGCAGCCGGGGAACAGTCCTTGTGTGGTAATATATGGGTACAGAATGCAGGGACGAGGGACTGAGAGGTTCTTGAGCCGTTTCACATCGTGACTGAGACGGTATTGGAGTTTTGACAGGCTAAAAGTGGGCAAATGCACAGTTCGGAATGGAGTTATGATTCACGTTGCTTTGTGAGACCAGAGAGAAAATTACACGTGTTCTGACCAATGTTTTACATTCCTTTTTGGCCACCAGGGAGGAGTTAGAGGATTTCAGGACTACGAACACAGTTCCAGTTTTCACTAAGGCTGGCAGAGATAATGCAGCAAGTTACAGAGCAGTGAGTCGAACATCACATGTAGGGAAACTTTTGGAGAAGCCCCTTAGGGAGAGAAGTAATTGCAATTTCTTCAGAGAAAGTTTAACCAGCGAGAGTCAGCATGGTTTTGTCAGAGGAGGTCATGCCTGACAGAACAAATATTTTTTTTAGGAGGTGATCAGATGTGTAAACGAGGATAGTGAAATTGATTTAGTTTATGAGGATTTTAGAAAGCCTTTGACAAGATCCCACAACGGAGACTGGAACAAGGTTAATATAAAAGGGATACAGGGTCACGTGTTAAGTTGGATCCAAACTTATTTGGGTGGTGGAAAACAAAGGAAGGTGTTGTTTCTGTGACGTGGAACGGGTATTCAGTGGTGTACCACAAGATTCAATGCTGTGTCCCTTAATGTTTGTGATTGCACATAAACAATATAAAAATAATATTGGGGAAATGATAAGAAAATTTGAGGACGATATGAAGATTGGCAAAGTGGTTAACAGTGAGGAAGAACATCTTAGGTTCCAGGATTTCAGAGGTGGATTTG
>NW_025145140.1:0-1293 GCF_004010195.1 Chiloscyllium plagiosum | reverse complement strand
TGACCCCAAGATCCCTCTGTTCCTCCACACTGTGAAGAATCCTGCATTTAATCCTATAATATGCATTCAAATTTGAAATTCCAAAATGAATAACTTCACTTTCCCAGGTTGAACACCATCTGCAACTTCTCAGCCCAGCTCTGCATACTGTCAATGTCCTCTGGCAACCGACAACAGCTCTCCACACTAACCACAATTCTACCAACCCTCGTGTCATCGGCAAAATTACTAACCCACTCTTCAACTTCCTCATCCAAGTTATTTATATATATCACAAAGAGCAGAGATCCCAGAACTGATCCCTTCAGAACACCATTGGTCACCGTGCTCCAAGCTGAAAGCTATCCATTTAATCTCACCCTGTCTTCTATGAGCCAGCCAATTTATTGTCTAAAGTGGCAGGTTTCTCTGTATCCAATGCCTCATTACTTGTTGAATAAGCCTGCCATGGGGAATCTTATCAAACACATAGCTAAAATCCATATACGCCACATCCACTGCTCTGTCCTCACCAATGTGTTTGTCACATCCTCAAATAATTCAATAAGGTTTGTGAGGCTTAACCTGCCGCTCACAAAGCCATACTGACCATCTCTAATCAATCAATGCTTTCCAAATAATCATAAATCCTGTCTCTCAGAATCCTCTCCAATAATTTTCCCACAACTGATGCAAGACTTACTCATCTCGATTCCCTTTCTTGAATAAGGGATTAACGTTTCCCATCCTCCAATCATCTGGTTTGACTCCAGTGGACAGTGAAGATGCAAAGACCATCGCCAAAACACAGTAATCCCTTCCCTCGCTTCCCACAACCATCTTAGTGATATCCTTTCTGGACCAGGGGACTTATCTATCCCCATGATTTTTCAATATGTTCAACACATTGTCCGTCTTAACATCAACCTGTTCGAGCATATCAGCCTATTTCACGCTGTCCTCACAAAGGACAAGTTCCCAATCACTCATGAATACTGAAGCAAAGTACTCATTAAGGACCTCCCCTACCTGCTCTGACTCCTGGCACAAGTTTGCTTCACAATAAGGGGGATAAATGTGGAATTGTGTGTCAGCACTGAATTAATGTAAAGATATTGCAGTGAACAATTACTCGATTACTTTAAATATTGAATTGCATTTTAACTGAGAAAACACAGTTGAATTGATTTAATTATATTTGACTTCATGCTAACATTTATTGTATTTCGAAACACAATACGTTTCCTTTATACATATATAACACTTACTTAAAATTCATCACACGTTTATGTGCAGAAAATAGAATTACCATCT
>NW_025145139.1:839-1293 GCF_004010195.1 Chiloscyllium plagiosum | reverse complement strand
GCGGGCTGGGGAAACAGCCCCACCCTATCCTTCCGTCCCTCCTCACCCGGACAATTAAGACACTTACCTGAGTTTGCAGAGTCTGCGCCTTCCCTGGAGTCACTCCAGTTGCTACCAGTGAACTGATTTTCTCCCTCTTAGATTGAAGAGTTGCCCAGCGAAAGGGTTTTACTCTGAACCGAGCAGAGCCACTTCCGTGTTGTGACGTCATCGATGGGTCGAGGCGGCGGAGGGAGAGACAGGAAGGGGAGGGGCGAGCAGCGGGGAGGGGGCGGAGCGACGGTCAGGGGCGGGGCGACTGGGTGGAGCGAGAGGCGTGTACAGACGCGGAGCGCGGCCGGGACAGTGGGAGGAGCAAGTGTCGAGTGACGGCGTGCGAGACGGGGCGTGACGAGACGAAGGGGCGGGGCGAACGGCGGCTCCGCACTGCGCCTGCTCCGGATTGACGGCCCGC
>NW_025145139.1:0-784 GCF_004010195.1 Chiloscyllium plagiosum | reverse complement strand
CCGACCCTCCGAAGGGTAACCCACCCACATCCATTCCCCTTTCCCCTCCTGCCCGATATTTACCCCCCGAATAGACCTCACCTGCCCATACCTGGTCACTATGGGTAATTTAACATGGCGAATCCACCCTAATCTGTACATCCCTGGACCATGTGGGGCAATTTAGCATCTCCAATCCACCCTCACCCTTCACAGATTAACTACTCTCCGGGAAAAACAGCTCCTCCTCATCTCTACCTTAAATCTACTCCCCCTAATTTTATGGCCGAGTCTCATCCCCCAGCAGGAACTGCGAGACAGGGCAGGGAGCTGGTGGGCGTGGGTCGGGATGGCATGCTCTTCAGAGGGGTTGAATGGCCTACTTCCACACTGTAGAAATTGAATGATTTACTGCAGTCGCCTTTTCCCCCAGATCACAGCGCGCAGAACCTCCCACCTTCCACCAAATCAAAAGACAAGTCCCACCCTGCCCTCTCGTATGTGTGTTATCTGTCTGATTAATCGTTTCCAGTGAATACGGCCCAAACCCCGCTGCTGTCAGTAAACTTTAAAATGCTCAGGAAACAATGAGGTATTGAAAACCGTAAGGTTTCTGATAATAACAGTGACTGATTCACTCCTTCTGATGTACAGCAGTGGAAATACAATGCTGGAGGCTGAAAGAAGTGAGCAGTTTAAAACAAGAACCCACCTAACCCTTCACTCAGCTCCCCACTCAGCACACTGTACTTACTGCCGGTAAACCTTAAACCACTTCATCCCCACAGTGCAATGAATTCCCACT
>NW_025145138.1:0-1293 GCF_004010195.1 Chiloscyllium plagiosum | reverse complement strand
ATTTAGCACCTCCTTCTCCATGGTCCCTGCTTAGTTGTCCTCAAATGTGTAGCTTCAATTCCCTGAACGGTCCCCTCTGTAGTTCCTCCATTACACAGCCCACTGCATGTAAAAACCCCTCTGCATATCCTTCCCCTATGCTGTGTCCCAGCCCCTGGGCTGGAGGACAAAGTGAGCTTGTGCATGGACTAGATGGATTTTCTTTCTCTGTGGCAGCTGTAAAGTCCATCTCTCAGGAATGTTTCTAACAACAGAAATTCTTAAATGTTACAACATGAGTTTACAGGGAAATAGAGTCTTTTGACCTTGATTCCCTCTTAAACTGGGTCTACATTTCAGTTGGCCTGATATTTTGTGAGGCCCTCCTAGAGCGAAGACTCATACACAACATGTGGATTTTTGGAAATTCTTACGTTCATTGCTGTAGGTTTACTCAGGAGACTGAGCTGGTGTATTTCTGCACAACATTGAGAATACCAAATAGTCTATTAAACCAGAATCTTTATCCCAGATGATTTTAGCTTCCAAGTTAATTCAAGTATTGATGGTGATCACAACAAAGACAACCACTGCCAACAGTTTTTTTTTTTTACACAGCAGCAAGTGAGAAGTCTGAGTTTGCTGTCACTGATGCAGTGAGCTAACCTAATTCCACACTGTGGGACAAGCTAAGGTCCCTCATTTACAGATCATCGTCCAATGGCTGCTCTTTGCTTCCTCTTGCTGAATATTTAGTGTTCATGCTCCAATTGACACATCAGCCAGAGGTTAGGATGCTCTGACAAAAGGACTGCAGTAATTGCTGCTCGTCTCGTGAATGTAAACAGTGAAAAGCAAGAAGCTTTTTTCCTAGAATGTGGGACTCAACTGCAAGGGGTAACGAGTTCAAAGTGAGAGGAGTAAAGTTTAGGGAGGATCTGCATAGAAAGTTTTTTTAAACAGAGGGTGGTGTGTGCCTGGAATGCATTAATAGTTGAGGTGCTAGACACGGACAGGACAACGTCTTTTAAGATGTATCTAGACAGATAACAGTGACAAAATGGAAAAGTACCTCAAATCAACCATCTTACTCACTGAGATAGCTCCCGAGGACACTCTGCAGTCAGGAATTGTGTGTGAGTGCAGCTATAAACTCTTGGCTGGTGACTTGTGGGAATGTGTAATGATGATTATGTGCAGACAGAATCATCTCTCGACATAGTTCCCTCATGAATCCAGACAGGAACTGGGGGTGGAGGGTTGCAGAATATACTGGATCAAATCTCCATCGCTAAACACAATCTTCTTCACAGA
>NW_025145137.1:0-1293 GCF_004010195.1 Chiloscyllium plagiosum | reverse complement strand
TGTTTCCGCTGGTGGGTGAGTCCCGAACCTGAGATCACAGCTTAAAAGTAATGGGTAGGCCATTTAGGACTGAGATGAGGAGAAACGTCTTCACCCAGAGAGTGGTGGCTATGTGAAATGCTCTGCCTCAGAATGCAGTGGAGGCCACGTCTCTGGATTCGTTTAAGAAAGAGTTGGATAGAGCTCTCAAGGATAGTGGAATCAAGGGTTATGGAGATAAGGCAAGAACAGGATATTGATTTGAGGATGATCAACCATGATCAGAATGAATGCTGGTGCAGGCTCGAAGGGCAGAATGGCCTACTCCTGCACCTATTGTCTATTTATCAACCTTCGATAAGCTCATGGCTCAGCCCCTACGCTGGAGGGAAAGTTTTCCCAGCTATTCAGCCTCGCCCTACAGTCGAACCCTTGCTACCCTCGTCACATCTTTGTCTATATTTTGTGAGCAATTTCACGTGATTTCCTTAATTTTTCAAAGATGCCAATTACGCTGGACAACAAGGAGTGACTGGAAACGGAAAGGTGAAGCGTTGAAAGGCTGCAAGTTTCAGTGGTGGACGAGTTTGAGCAGCAGCAGCTGCGTGTGATGCGTGTTTCTATCGTGCAGTGGTTATCACGTTCGCTTAACACACGACAGGTCCTCGGTTCAAAACCGGGCAGGCGCGGTCTGGTTCCCGACGGCAGTCTAGTCGATTGACGTGAGTGGTCGCTTGTTGCTTTTGTCAGTAGGCCTTCCTTTGAATTTGTTCACCCGTATCTGCTGTATGCGATGTAAAGGTATGCAATTCCATTTAAGTACTGTGTGAAGCATTGTTATGGTTTTCTCCTTCCTGGTTCTGAATATGTGCCGATGTGTACAGCACCGATTGCCATTCTGTTGAAGAGTTTAGTTCCCGTGCTCTGATCCTACCGCTAAAAGCAGTAACACATTTGATTTCCTTGCCCCGGCGGCCCAGTTCAAAGCCAAGGAGAAAGCTGATGTGCTGGTGTCACAGTGCACCACGGATTCCTAATGTAGTCTCTCCATTAAATGTATGCCAAAGCAGTCTCTGAAAGGCCTCATTTGGAAGTTGTCTGCCGCTTTTCAACGTGTGAAAATCAGCATCAGAATGCCTGAATCATGTTTTGGAGTAGTTCACGTGCCAGCGGCTCACTCCATCAGCAACAGGAATGAATTAATTTACATTCTCAGACGAAGCTCTGGACTTGTGCTGTCATAGAGTCACTAATATTAAGGTGTGCCCCTGAAGTCCCTGTCATGTTGGAACTGAAACCGAGGAAATGATAGAA
>NW_025145136.1:0-1293 GCF_004010195.1 Chiloscyllium plagiosum | reverse complement strand
AAGGACAGAATTCTCTCCTCTGTTTCTATGCACAGGGGTGATAGCAGTAAGTGGCCTCCAACTGCTCCTGTTTAGCAGGTGTGAGGGGCTGAATGGAACACAGAAACATGGGACTGAGGAGCATGAATGGGTCATTGGATACTGTGAGCCTTATCCACCAGGCACTAAGATTGTGGCTGATCAGGTTGGAGTCTCAGCCACACTGTCCTGTCCATTATCCATGATTCACTTCACTGTCAAATATTTAACTAGTTAACATCTTTGAATAAATGTAAACAAATAAGCACTACAAGCATTTGGGGAAGAGAATCTCCACTCTAAAGGCCTTTTGGAACTTTTCCTAATTCTTCTGATCGAACCAGAAGTTGAAACAGCACGGAAACAGACAATTTTGTCCAAATTATCTGCGCCGACCAGACATCCTAATCTGTTCTCGTCTCATTTTCCAGCATTTTGCCAATGTACCTCTGAAAAATTCTTATTTATGTTCCCATCCAGATATATTTTGAATATATATATGATGAAAAGCAGCGAGCTCAACATTGATTCTTTCAGCGCACCACTGGCCACAGGCCTCAAATCTGGAAAATATTCTGTTAACTTCAACACAATTTTTGCATTCAATTGGTTAACTTTCACTGGATTCCATGGGAGCTAACTGCTTTACATGTTCATTTATATATTGTAACTCAATTAGTTTAGCTGAAATAAACATATTTCCATGATCACCTATTTACTCCTGCTTTGTCTCAACTATCTGATGGAACAATGTCTCTGACAATCCCACTTCTGCTTCCTTATTTTTACATTTTTGATCTCTCCTGTTTGAGCTGGTGACATTGTGAACTTGTTGCCCCATAATCAGGAAAGATTCCAGGATGAGGCTCCTGCATTGCTTCAGTTGCCTATGTCTCCACTAGCTTTTCGACCAGAGCAGGCAGCATTTCTATCGGTGAATCAGTTACATACTTTGAGAGGACAAGTTGTATTCCTGGAGCTGACAATTTGTCCAATACTCCTACCACAACATATCCACACTTTACTGGGCATTCCATCCCCGCTTTACATAATTGTGCGATTTTTATCTCAAATGAATTCACTTCAGCAGTAACTTTTCTGGAAATAGTCCTTCAGGAGTACATACCTTCTCATCTTTCAGTATCACAGACTGAGCACCCTGTGTCCGTTAATATTGCTTCCTCTTTATCTGCTACGCCTGATCTTTGTGAATACACTTTCCCTTTGCAGGTATGTTTTATTCGCAGATCCGGCACTTCGTCCGTAACCAACCTC
>NW_025145135.1:0-1293 GCF_004010195.1 Chiloscyllium plagiosum | reverse complement strand
CGTCACTTTCACCTTTGATCGGTATGTAGCCATATGTTGCCAGAAGCTGAAATGTAAATATTGCAGTGAGAAAATGGCAGCTGTGGTTCTGGGACCAGTGACTGTGCTGAGCTGTTTAAAGAACATTTCCTGGTATTTTATGCTCACGGCTCAGTATTGGCTGGCGAACACACCCTGGTTTTGTGGTGCAACAGATGCTGTTGTATCCTCCAGTGTCTGGGTCACAATCGAGCTCCTCCACCACATTCTAACCCCGTGTGTCCCATTTCTCCTGATTCTGCTGCTCATTGTTCTCACCGTCAGACACATCTTAGTGACCAGCAGAGCCCGCAGGCGACTCTGCGCTCACACCAATGGGGACGGTCAGGCTGACACTGAAATGAGAAACCGAAAAAAATCCATAATTTTACTGTTTGTGATCTCGGCCAATTTCATCCTGTTATGGTCAATATTCTATATGGAGTCGGATGTGGGATATTGGATATCGGTCTGTGTATCTCCAGCCCTTTGTGCGGGAATTGGGCTTCATGCTGCAGCTCCTCAGTTGCTGCACAAACACCGCGATTTATGCCGTGACCCAGACTAAGTTCAGGCAGCAGCTGAAGAATGTGCTGAAATATCCCTTCACTCAAATCCATCCATCAATCAAATTCCCTCATTAATCAATCCATCCGGGATTTTCTCATTTCAGTTCAGTGTTTCAGCGATGGAGCAGCTTGTCACTATGGTAACAGACTGAGGGTAGCGCGGGTTTGTCCATCCTTATCCCACAGGGGGGTTACAGGGAAACATTTCAATGCTTCTCATTAATCAATCCATCCGGGATTTTCTCATTTCAGTTCAGTGTTTCAGCCTGTTGCTATGGTAACAGACTGAGGGTAGCACTGGTTTGTCCATCCTTTTGCCACAGGGGGGTTACAGGGAAACATTTCAATGTTTCTCACAACTCAGGGGCCAGTGAGAAAAGGCACCATCCCACTGACTGTATCCATCACTTCCATTTGTAACCAATAAAAATGTTGATTAAAGCGTGCCGAGCAGCAGAGTGACCGATGTTGTTGTGTGTCTTTGTGTTGGAGAAGCTGAGCTGGAGAGAGACAGACTCAGCCCCAAGTCCTGGTCCTCAGGGAAAGGGAGGGCACCGCGCCCTGAGCTCAGGAACTCGGTTTAAATCCCTCTGTGCCCCCACTCGAACCAGGCCTCCCATTTCCTCTCCCCTACTCTTTCTCCTCATTTCTCTCCCTCTCTCTCACTGCAAATACTTCCTCTCTCACCACCTCAGAGGGAAGGGAA
>NW_025145134.1:0-1293 GCF_004010195.1 Chiloscyllium plagiosum | reverse complement strand
CTTGTTTTTCCATTTCCTCTGGCAGTCCATTCCAACTATGCATCATCCTCTGTGGATAATGTTGCCCTTCAGCTCCCTCTTTAAATCCTTGCTCTCTCGCCTCACGTTTATGCCTCTAGCTTTGGACTCACCTACCCTTGGCAATTCACCTTACTTAGACACTACATAGTTGCATAAATTTTTCTCAGGTCACCCCGTGGCCTCCTCTGCCCAGGAGAAATATTAACGACAGTGTTACCAATATCGCCAACTCATGTACTCAATGCTCTGACCAATGAAGACATGTGTGCCAATTGCCGCTTTCAACACCCTGTCACCCTGTGATGCTAGTCCAAGGAACAATGTAACTGCATCCCTTGGTCTCTCCCTTTTCTACAACACTGTCCAGGGCCCAACCATTACCCGTGTTAGTCCTCCCTGGTTTGTCTGAACTAAATCCAACACCTGAATTAAACTCCATCTTTCATTCCTTGGCCCACTGGCCCAGTTGATTAACATCCCCTTCGATAACTATATTCCCTGCCCACTCTTCCACTAATCTTGGTATCTATAAACATATTAACAGGGACTGCTATATTTTCACTCAAATTGTTTATGTAAATGGTGCACAACAGTGGTCCCAGCAACAATCCTTACAGCACACTGCTGGTCAGAGGCCCCAGTCTGAACAACAACCCTCTCCCACCACCCTCTGTCTCCCACTGTCATCCCATTTTGTATCCAGTTGGCAAGCTCTCCCTGATCCCTTGTGATCGACCCTTACTAACCAATGTATCATGCTACACCCTGAACAAGGGTTTGCGGAAGTCAGAAACAACGTCTGTTGCTCTGCCTTCGTCTATCTTTTTGGTCACATCTTGAACAAACTCCAGTCAAGTTTGTGAGACATGTTTTCTCACGCACAATGCCTTTGCTGGCTGTCCGTAATCAGGCCTTATCGTTCCAAATGCATGTAAGGCCTACCTCTCAGAATGACCTCCAACAACTGACCCACCCTGATGTCTCGCTCATCAGTCTATAGTTCCCTGGCTTTCTCTTGCAGCCTTTCTTAATTAATGACACAATATTATAATCATAGTCAGAGTCATACCGCACTGTTCGGTTAACGCTAACCATACTCTAAAACGGATCTCATCCCACCTGCCTGTTCCTGCATCATATCCCTTCAAACCTTTCCTGTTCCTGTGCTAATCCAAATGTCTTTTAAACATTGTAATTGTCCCCACATTCACCACTTCCTTGGGACGTTCATTCCACACACAACGCACCCTCTGTGTAACAATGTGCCTCTCA
>NW_025145133.1:0-1293 GCF_004010195.1 Chiloscyllium plagiosum | reverse complement strand
AAGAAGTGTGGACAAGGAGGAATCTATCATTCTTCTGGGATAGAGGGGATGGATTCAGGGCAACACCGTAGGAGATGGGACAGTGACAGCTGAAGGCCCTGTCCACCAGAGTTAGGGGATTTCTGGTTTGAAGGAAAATGAGGTCACGTTAGATGCAGCTCACAGGAATGTGTCATCATCAAACAGAAATAACAGAGATGCAGAAACTTGGAGAATGGAGTCAGCCTCCGCTGATCTTGTGTTCAGCCACAGGCAGAAGGTCCCCCTGAATGATTGAAAAGAACCAGGCATCTGAATTGAGGATTTCTGCCTCACATCTAGTCTGAAGCAGAATGTGAAAATAGACCCCGAGGAAGGTCAGTGAGTATATGTGAGCAGATATTCAAGCAGATATCCCAAACCGCTCAGTAATTATTGTTTCTGTTCAAAAAGAAGAACTCGATAAGCAGGTGAACCAAAAGCTCTCAGGGATACTATTGATGAGTATTAGTGGAGGGCCAGATTTCTAATGTTTATTTCAGGGACCATAAGCTGATGTTAGGCATGAATTTCCGCGGTGCTTCCTGATTTACCCCGCAGAAAACATTGCCATTGCTGTTCCATCCTCTTCCCTGTACGTCTCCCCTTCCTGATTCCAGGTTCTTTCTCTCAAATTACAGAGTACATTCTCTCACATTATGGTCCCTATCCACTTCACCTGAAACTCTTTAATCACGTCTACCTACTCTGCTGTAGCATCAAGCTGCGTTTTGTGCTGCCACTTTGCTCTGGTCTCAGTGTGGCTTGGCCTCTCCATTCATGCTCTTTTACACCTCCCACTCACATCTCATTCTGGAAAGTTTCCTTCTTGGAGTAAATCTTATTGAAAACACCTCTCCCCCTTTGCACTGAATTCACACTATGATCCAACTTTCAAAAAGTATACTCAGCCTTCATCTCACTCGGCTAAATGTAGATGCTGACCGTGTGGTACAAGAATTCCCCTTCTTATATGGTTCTGGCCAGAGGTGCGCTTTCACTGTAGAGATCATCACACGATTTGGACAAAGCAATTCAGGTGTTTGACCTCTTATTGGTGCTCGTAAGAGTTTCCAGCTGCCTTAGTATTGTAACATGGAGAAAAACAAATCACAGTATGAAGCTTGGGCTGAGTTATTTACCTGTAATTTGAATACTGTCTCAAATTTGCAGTGCTTATCTTTAAATGCTTGTTCATGAAGTTATGTCAGATAGCGCGTAGGAGGTTGAGGGATGACATTGTAGTAGTTTATAAAATCATGAGAGGTTTGAATT
>NW_025145132.1:0-1293 GCF_004010195.1 Chiloscyllium plagiosum | reverse complement strand
TTGGACATAAGAGCTAGAAGTTCGTGAAAACAGGAAACCTCACGTGAAAAGGGATAGATCTCAGAGACGAAGGCAAGGGGAACTTACCACAGGGTAAAAAGGAATCCCTTGACTTGTACAAAGAAGGCAAAAAGCTCCAGTGCTTTAATTGCATAAGAGCTAGAAGTTCGTGAAAACAGGAAACCTCACGTGAAAAGGGATAGATCTCAGAGACGAAGGCAAGGGGAACTTACCACAGGGTAAAAATGAATCCCTTGACTGGTACAAAGAAGGCAAAACGCTCCAGTGCTTTAATTGTAATAATGTGAGTCAAATAAAACCACAATGTTGGTAGACTTGGAGAAAGCCAGATGTAGGAAAAGAAGATAACGCTGCATGTTTTGTTGGCGTGGTGACAGAAATTCCAATGGAAGCTAGAAAGTGGAATCATGGGTAGATTAGGGAGAAAGTCCCAGATCTGTTAAAAAAAAACAAACAGACGTGAAGCTCATTCGCATAGGTCAGGAGTAGCAGGCAAAGAGGTTATGATATGAGGCGATAGAAGATCACCTCAGTCTGCAATGCTGGAGGATGACGGGATTTGTATTCCTGAAAAAGTATTGATGGAAAAGCTATTGGTAACAGGAATTCATGGTGAGAGTACAAGTGCTCAGTTATGTAAAGTGAGGCTACAATGTCAAGAGAAGAATGTAGAATTTGTGATAGGGGTCCTTGACAAACTCTCAGCTCGAGGGATACAGTTTCGCCTCGCGAATGATATATTTGATTCACCGGTAGTTGTGCTGCCAGCTGGAGTTGAAATTGCAGTGGAGATGCAAGCAACTGAAGAAATTCAGAACATTTATTCAGGAGTATTCCCTCATTGTGCAGTAACACGATTGCAGAATCACAAGCTGAAGTAGGAGAAATCAAACGGCACAGATAAGTAAGCTGAAACAGCTTTCTCAGAGACTTTGTTTGATTAGGCAAGTGCGACAGAACAGGAGAAAATAAGTAAAAATACAAATTCCTTTACCTCTGCTGAGTCTATTGAGTTGCAGCAGGAAGATGAGATCTGAAAGTGCTTAGAACAAAAGCATTTGGAGAAGCAGTATATTTGCTTCCCTGTGTCTGTTATTACATAACAAGTCGTGTCTTAATGAGGAAATGGAAACCGTCACATATTGGAACAGATGAGAATTGGGCACAGGTACATCAAATTGGTTTGCCATGTAGGCATAGAACGGATGTGCTGGGAGTAACACATGTGCTTCTACTTGAAGGTAATTGACAAGTGAGGAAAACACCGACCAT
>NW_025145131.1:0-1293 GCF_004010195.1 Chiloscyllium plagiosum | reverse complement strand
AAGGTCATGCAGACACTGGAGAGTACGCACCAGATGGCTATTGGGTTCAAAGGTCACGTATGATAGTTGTCAGTGTCTTTTGTTCCAGATGTTTAATTCGGTTGGTTTAAACAGTGTTTGTGTATAAAGATTCTTACAGTCACTCAGAGTTCTCTGTGTGTGGAAGAAGTAATGTTTTACAAAAGGTAATGAAGGCAAAGCTGTAGGAATTGGCAGACAAGCTGGAGTTGGGGTTGCGATTGTCTGTGAGAAAATGAGAGATAATTACAGCTATAGCTCGGCAATTACATTTGGTGGAACTGCCATCAGACTCTTTAAAAATGGTTCGAATTCAATTTCAAATGAGGCACCTTGAACATGAGAAAGAATTGAAATAGTTTGAATTATGATGAAAAGTTGAAATAAAAGAAAAGGAAATGAAGAAGAAAGAGAGAAAAAAGACAAAAGAAAAACAGAGAGTTTCAACTTAAACAGTTAGCAATTAGAGAGGAAAGTGGACATGGAAGGCAGTGATGAAGGTAGACGGTAGGCTGGATGAGGAGCTTAGTGAGGATGAGCAACCCTATAGTAGCCAAAGGCCTGATGGGGATCTGTTTAGATACATCCAGGCATTAGCTAAATTTGATGAGAAGGATGGGGGAGCCTTTTTAATTTCATTTGAGAAAGTGGCTAAATAAATGCAGTGCCCATGTGGATATAGTTGATCCAAACAAAGCTGATAGGTATTTGTATCCCTATCGGAGGAGGTGTCTGAGGAGTATGAGGAGATGTAGAAAACCATCTGAAGTGCACGCGAGCTCGTGCCAGAAGCCAACAGACAGCGTTTCAGGAATCTAAAAAAGCGTCCCTGGTTAAACGCACATTGACTTTGAAAGAATCAAAAAAATAATAATTTTGAAAGGTGGGTAAGGGTATTAAAAACAGAGAAAAGCTATGACACTCTTAGAGAGATTCTTATTATGGAGAAGTTCAACAATTCACTTCCTGCAGTCGTGAGAACTCGTGTGGAAGAGCAGAGAGTTAAAATGCCAAGATTAGAAGCTGAAATGGCAGCTGATGATGATTTCGTTCAGAAATCAAAGTTTGGTTTCTGTGAGGGATTGAGAAGGATGTGCAAGATCTTCTTAAAACATATCCCTGTGACAGTAAGGTTAATTGGCGTCGGCCAGGAGAAGCCGGTAAAGAGGTTACAGCATGAAGAGGCACAGAAGCATGTAATTCTTTATGCTGAGACATGAGGAGCTATATCATTCAGAGGATGTGTTGGAGAGATGAGAAGTGCTCCATTATGTA
>NW_025145130.1:0-1293 GCF_004010195.1 Chiloscyllium plagiosum | reverse complement strand
TACGGGGACTCGGTGTACATTCATTTTCAGCACGTTAGTAATGATCATTGTATGCAGCCAGTTGGCATAGATTGTGCGTGTTTCGGCAATGTGTTCTCCCTTAGATACGTTATCCTGTCAGTCAATGAGCGAATTGGTCATATTTTGCAGATGATTCAATATTCCAGCAGTTTCTAACGTAAGCTGCTCTGACTATTTCTAATAGTCTGCTCTCAGCTCAGACACTTGAATCCTTTCTGCCAAAAGTTTCAGAAATTGTTTGACCCTTTCCTTCTCATGTCACTGTATGGGCCTGAGAGTAACTTTAAAACATTCGATCTTCCTTACAGGAATTTTGGAATTATGTGAAATCAATTTCTGCTTACCTAACATGGCACACAAATGTGTAATCACTTTCCCTCTAAACTGTGTCTATTGGTCAGAGGTTGTCTGCAAAACTAGCGCCACAACACTCCTCTGCCCACATCCCAACTGCCCAATGAAACTTCGTGTTAATCTCTTCTGTCAGTATTCTTGCAACTGTTTGTGCTATCATATCTTTTATTATCTCGGCTCATTCTGCTATAAGTTCATTAGGCTTTCAGGACCAAAAAGCTCTGGCTTACCCTCTCCCTGTTCAGGTATTTACTGCACAATTACAACAGTTTGTCCTCTAACTGAACCTCAACTCCTTCATCTTTCCATTTGGTTTTTGCTTCGTTCTGAGGATTATGGTAATGGAATATTTTTACTATGCTGTTCGGTAAAATTCCAGGATATTTTGTCCTCTAACTGAACCTCAACTCCTTCATCTTTCCATTTGGTTTTTGCTTCGTTCTGAGGATTATGATAATGGAATATTTTTTACTATGCTGTTCGGTAAAATTCCAGGATATTTTTATTTTACTCCAAAGTTACCTGGTCTTCATTTTGCTATCCACGACGAGGGTTGTCACTCCCACCTTGGAGCGCGCTATACCGTTCCAAATGGCAATCTGTATTCTTGAAACTGACACTCCGTCCATCACACTCACTTTCACTTCCCCAGAGTTGGGTTGGAACTCCATCCTGGTCTTATGTAGGGAAACATTAAATTTCTCTCCATCTTTCCCACAAATGGCCACTTTCTGTGGTAACAGATCAGAAAGATTTCAAATGCTATTTGAGAAAACTCTGTACACAGAGACGAATTCTTGTCAGAGATCAGGCAGTCTACTCCATACCCAGCCCACTGCCTCGGCAGTGCACTCTAATTCATCTTCTTTTCATGCATCTCCTGTGAGGCAGCAGTGGTTAGCAGTGGTTAGCACTGCT
>NW_025145129.1:0-1293 GCF_004010195.1 Chiloscyllium plagiosum | reverse complement strand
CTTTGCATTAGCCTCCAGCCCCACCAACTCTCCTCATCCGATATTTTATGCTCTGCTCCGAAATAAAGAACTGCCGCCGACCATTTGAAAAAGAATTGGTGGAAACATATTTCTCTAACAATTGACTTATGCTCTTTGTTTTACTTATTTCTGCGCAAGCCTCTGAGGTCCATGCAGGGCAATGAGTTCTGGAACAGCGAGACAATGCGGGGAATATTATTGGCACGCCGATCAGTGTACATAAAACCACCAAGTAGGTACCTGCAACATTGAAAATATCTGGATCTCCTTGTATCCCCGTCACTGAAAGTAATATTGCAGGAACAGAAAGCCGTTAGCAAGATAAATGGTGTGTTGACCTTCATTTCTAGGGAATTTCAGTACAGGGGTAAGTATGTCTGAATGCATCTGTAACTTGGTGCGACCTCATCTCGAACATTGTGCAGTACTGGGTGCAGTTTTTGGTCTCCTTATCGAACAAAGGTCACATCTGATTCTGAGGAAATAGAGAGACGAATGGCCACACCGATCTCTGCGATGACAGGCTTGTTGTGAGAGAAGGTTTTGAGTCGACAGAGCCTGTATTACATGAGGTTTAGAGAAATAAGTAGATATCTCAGTGAAATATGTAAAGACTTGACAGGGTGGGACAGATTGGAAGAATGGATGATATTTTCCCTGGCTGGGGCATCTTAAACAAACTTCCACAGTAGTCGGTACAGATAGTCCACACTGTATTGACATGAGCATTTATGTCTCCACTGAGAGATTGCTTAACCTGGTGAATTCTCTCCAATATTCAGCTGTTGAAAACAAGGCACTCAATATAACCAAATATTTCTAAACACTAAAGGGATGATATGAGAGCCGAAGTAATGTATGGAGATAAAGTATCAATCTTCATTATATTGAATGGGAGAATATCGATGTACTGAATGGAGATTGACGTTAATATTTTCTAATTTTCCGATTGTTAATCACGTCAAGGGAAATGCACATTGTTTGGGAGAATTGCACTGAGGAAATGTTCGACAATGAACTCGAATGGGGGCGGCTGAATTAGTTGAATAGCCTACTCCTTTACTGATATTTATGTGCAGTCTGTGGGAAACTCTGTAAATGTTGTCACAAGCTCTCAGATGTTGGGAAGGAGGTAACTGCAGGATCGACAGGACTGTGTTTCCCATTCTCTTTTCTGATTCCAAGGCTGGTGCCGGACTTTCTGCCCGTCTTTATCATTTAATATAAGGAGCATTTTAATACAATTGCGTGAGTGGCTTGGAAGTTTCAGGC
>NW_025145128.1:0-1293 GCF_004010195.1 Chiloscyllium plagiosum | reverse complement strand
CTCTCCCTCTCCGACTGAGATTGATCCTCTCCCTCTCCCATTCTGACTGATCGATCCTCTCCCTCTCCATCTCCCACTGAGCTCATTCCTCTCCCTCTCCCTCTCTGACTGAGATCGATCCTCTCCCTCTCCCTCTCCCTCTCCGACTGAGATCGATCCTCTCCCTCTCCAACTCTGACTGAGATCGATCCTCTCCTTCTCCCTCTCCGACTGAGATCGATCCTCTCCCTCTCCATCTCCGACTGAGATCGATCCTTTCCCTCTCCCTCTCCGACTGAGATCGATCCTCTCCCTCTCCCTCTCCCTCTCCGACTGAGATCGATCCTCTCCCTCTCCAACTCTGACTGAGATCGATCCTCTCCTTCTCCCTCTCCGTCTGAGATCGATCCTCTCCCTCTCCATCTCCGACTGTGATCGATCCTTCCCTCTCCGACTGAGATTGATCCTCTCCCTCTCCCATTCTGACTGATCGATCCTCTCCCTCTCCATCTCCCACTGAGCTCATTCCTCTCCCTCTCCCTCTCTGACTGAGATCGATCCTCTCCCTCTCCCTCTCCGACTGAGATCGATCCTCTCCCTCTCCCTCTCCCTCTCCGACTGAGATCGATCCTCTCCCTCTCCAACTCTGACTGAGATCGATCCTCTCCTTCTCCCTCTCCGACTGAGATCGATCCTCTCCCTCTCCATCTCCGACTGAGATCGATCCTTTCCCTCTCCCTCTCCGACTGAGATCGATCCTCTCCCTCTCCCTCTCCCTCTCCGACTGAGATCGATCCTCGCCCTCTCCCTCACCGACTGAGATCGATCCTCTCCCTCTCCCTCTCCGACAGAGATCGATCCTCTCCCTCTCCATCTCCGACTGAGATCGATCCTCTCCCTCTCCCTCTCCGACTGAGATCGATCCTCGCCCTCTCCCTCTCCAACTGAGATCGATCCTCTCCGACTCACTCTCTGACTGAGCTCCA
Source organism: Chiloscyllium plagiosum (assembly GCF_004010195.1). NCBI lineage: Eukaryota > Metazoa > Chordata > Chondrichthyes > Orectolobiformes > Hemiscylliidae > Chiloscyllium > Chiloscyllium plagiosum. The sequence goes on along the minus strand of NW_025145128.1, from coordinate 328 downwards.
TCCTCTCTTTCTCCTTCTCCAACTACGCTGGATCCTCTCCCTCTCCCATTCCCACTGAACTTGAACTCTGCCTCTTCAAATCCGACTGAGCTCCATCCTCTCCTTCGCTGACTGATCTCGATCCTCTCTCTCTCTCCCCTCCTCCTCCAACTGAGCTTAGTCCTCTCCCTCTCTGGCTGAGCTCATTCCTCTCCCTCTCCATCTCCGAATGAGATCGATCCTCTCCCTCTCCCTCTCAGACTGAGATCGATCCTCTCCCTCTCCCATTCCGACTGTGATCGATACTCTCCCTCCCCCTCTCCGACTGAGATCGATCCTCTCCCTCTCC
>NW_025145127.1:0-1293 GCF_004010195.1 Chiloscyllium plagiosum | reverse complement strand
AGTCAGTGACAGGGATTGAACATCAGTCGGTGATAGGGTTTGAAGCTCAGTAAGTGATAGGAAATGAATCTCAGGGATTGAGCCTATTCAGTGACAGGGATTGTATCTCAGTCAGTGACAAAAATTGAATCCCAGTCAGTGATAGTGATTGACCTTGAGACAGTAACAGAGATTGGCAATCAGTCAGTGACAGGGATTAAATCTCAGTCAGTGACAGGAATTTAATCTCAGTCATTTTCAGGCATTGAATCTCAGTCAGTAACAGGAATTGAATCTCAGTCTGTGACAGGAATTGAATCTCAGTCAGTGACAGGGATTGAATCTCAGTCAGTGACACTATTTGAATCGCAGTCAGTGACAGGGTTTGACCCTCAGTCAGTGGCAGGAAATGAATCTCAGACAGTGACTGGGTTTGAAACTCAGTCAGTGACAGGAATTGAATCTCATTCAGTGACAGGGATTGAGCCACAAACAGTGACAGGCATTGAATCTCTGTCATTAACAGGGATTGATTCTCAGTAAGTGACAGGAATTGAATCTTAGTCAGTGACAGGGATTGAACCTCAGTCTGTGACAAGGATGGAATCTCAGTCAGTGACAGGAATTGAATCTCAGTCAGAGAGAGGGATTGAATCTCAATCAGTGACAGGAAGTGAATCTCAGTCAGTGCCAGGGTCTGAATCACACTCAGTGACTGGGATAGAGATTCAATCAGTAACAGGGATTGAGCCTCAATCAGTGACAGGGATTGAGCCTCAAACAGTGACAGAGATTGACCCTTAATCAGTGACAGGGATTGAACCTCAGTCAGTGACAGGGTTTGAATCTCAGCCTGTGACAGGAATTTAATCTCAGTCAGTAACAGGGCTTGAATCTCAGTCAGTGATAGGAAGTGAATCTCAAATAGGGAGAGGGAATGAATCTCAGTCAATGACAGGGATAGAGATTCAGGCAGTGATAGGGATTGACCCTCAGTCAGTATCAGGGATTGAATCTCATTCAGTGACAGGGATTGAATCTCAGCCAATGACAGGAATTGAATCTCAGTCTGTGACAGGGATTGAATCTCAGTCAGTGACAGGAATTGAATCTCTGTCAGTGACTGTATTGGAACGTCTGTCAGTGACAGGAATTGAATCTCAGTCAGTGACAGGCATTGAATCTCAGTCAGTGACGGGGATTGAATCTCAGTCATGACAGGTATTAATTCTCAGTCTGTGACAGGGATTTAATCTCAGTCAGCGACAGGGATTGAGCCTGTTCAGTGACAGGGATTGTATCTCAGTCAGTGGT
>NW_025145126.1:1116-1293 GCF_004010195.1 Chiloscyllium plagiosum | reverse complement strand
TGTGCCATTATTGAAGTAAATCTGCAAGGAACAGCCATTGAACTATGGAGCTGTGAGCCTGATGGCAGTGGTGGGTAAGCTGTTGGAGGGCATTCTGAGAGATAACATACATGCATTTGGAAAAGCAAGAATTGATTAGGAATGGTCAGCTTGGCTTTGTTTGTGGAAATGATGTGT
>NW_025145126.1:0-1060 GCF_004010195.1 Chiloscyllium plagiosum | reverse complement strand
TTAGATGAGATGGCATCCAAGGAGAGAGGACAGCACGGTGCCTCAGTGGTTTGATTCTAACTCCCGGTGACTGTCTGTGTGGAATTTACACATTCTCTCTGTATCTGTGCGGGTTCCCTCAGGGTGATCCAGTTTCATCCCACTGCCCAAAGATGCCATGGGAAATCCAGCATTACAGGGATAGAGTAGAGGATGTGAGTCTGGGTGGGATGCTGTTCAGACAATCAGTGTGCAGCCAATGGACGGAATGGCTTGCTTCGACACTGTAGGAATTCTAAAATTAATCCAGAGAGACAAGTAACGTTCTGGGGACCTGGGCTCCAATCTTGGACAGGGGTCGATGTGGGTCCTTACAATCTGAAGGAGTTTGAACCAAGTCTGAGGGGGGAGCTGCGCTGAGCCCTGAGTCCTGAAGTGTTGAGGATGAGAATGTTTTGGGGAGCTACTGTCTGAGGGACTTTGGGGGTTAAACACAACAAAGTGATGAATTGTTCGGCATTGAGGGAGCACTTTCTGAGGTATTGAAGGAGTACTTTCTGAGTTATTGAGGGAGCATTTTCTGAGGTATTGAGGGAGCACTTTCTGAGGTATTGAGGGAGAACGATAAGAGGAATCCAGGGCGCATTATCAGAGGTACTGAATGAGAACTATCTGAGGTACTGAGGGAGTACTTTCTGAGGTATTGAGGGAGCATTCTCTGAGGTACTGTGGGAGCACTATCTGAAGTATTGAGGGAGCACTTTCTGAGGTACTGAGGGAGGACTATCTGAGGTACCGAGGGAGAACTTTCTGAGGTACTGAGGGAGCATTTTCTTAGGTACTGAGGGAGCACTATCTGAAGTATTGAGGGAGCACTTTCTGAGGTATTGAGGGAGCACTATCTGAGGTATTGAGGGAGCACTTTCTGAGGTACTCAGGGAGAACTGAGGTATTGAGGAAGAACTATCTGAGGTACTGAGGGAGCACTTTCTGAGCTACTGAGGGAGAAATATCTGAGGATCTGAGGGGGAACTATCTGAGGTATTGATGGAGCATCTTCTGAGGTATTGAGGGAGCGCTT
>NW_025145125.1:0-1293 GCF_004010195.1 Chiloscyllium plagiosum | reverse complement strand
GTTCTAGAAATTGACAGTGCAAGATAGCAGACGATGACACATCCCTCCCAGATTGACTCAATGTCTTCTGTGCTCGCTTTGAGCAGAATTTCGGCGGGGAGGTAACATCTGTTCCGACAAGTCCTGACAAACCTATCCCAACAGTCACTGCATCAGAGGTCAGATCAGTTGTCCTTGGTGTGAATCCTAGGAAGGCGATGGGACCAGACGGAGTACCAGGCCGTGCACTCAGAGCATGCACAGATCAACTGGCAGAAGTCTTCTTGGACATCTTCAACCTCTCCCTGCAGCAGGCCACTGTCCCTGCCTGTTTCAAGAGGGTCAACATCATCCCTGTGCCTTAGAAGGCTCATGCAGGATGTCTCAATGACTATCGCCCAGAGGCCCTAACCTCAGTGGTCATGAAGTGCTTTGAAAGGTTAGTCATGGCATTAATCAACTCCAGCCTCCCCACTACTCTTGACCCACTCCAATTTGCCTATCGGACCAACAGATCCACGTTAGATGCCATATCACTTGTCCTTCACTCCTCCCGAGAACATCTTGACACCAAGAACAGCTACGCAAGAATTCTACTCATTGACTACAGTTCAGCTTTCAAAACTATTATCCCCTCGAGATTGATTGCTAAACTTAGTGATATTGGACTAAGCCCCACTCTCTGCAACTGGGTCCTCAGTTTCCTGACCCACAGGCCACAATCAATGAAGATTGGGGACAATATTTCATCCCCACTAATACTCAACACTGGAGACCCCCAAGGGTGTGTACTCAGCCCCCTACTGTACTCACTGTACACCCATGACTGCATTGTCTAATGCTATTTACAAGTTCACTGATGACACCACCATTGTCGGTTGAATTTCAGATGGCAACGAAACAGACTACAGACGGGAGGTGGAAGACCTGGAAAAATGGTGCACTGAGAACAACCCAGCTCTCAATGCCAGCAAAACCAAGGAACTCATTATTGACTTTCGGTGGGATGTTACTCATACCCCCCCTACACATTAACAGCACAGATGTGGAACGAGTGGAGAGTGTCAAGTTCCTGGGAGTGGTCATCCACAACAAGCTTTCTTGGACTCTTCATGTGGACACACTGGTTACAAAGGCCCAACAACGTCCCTTCTTCCTCAGGCAGCTGAGGAAATTTGGCATGACGGCGAATACTCTTGCCAACTTTTACAGGTGCACCATTGAGAGTATTCTGTCTGGATGTGTCACTACCTGGTTTGTCAACTGTACCATTCAAGATCAGAGGTGGTTACAGAGAGTGGTGAACTCAGCCCG
>NW_025145124.1:0-1293 GCF_004010195.1 Chiloscyllium plagiosum | reverse complement strand
CAGAGAGGGACTGAGAGTGTGTTCCAGTGTGGCTGATAGAGTCACAGAGTGTCACAGACTGCCACAGTGTGTTTCAAAGAGAGTCAGAGAGTGTCACAGTGTGTCTCAGACAGTGTTAGAGAGTGCCACAGAGAGTTTCAGAGAGAGTCAGAGAGTGTCACAGTGTGCCTCAGAGAGAGTCAGTGAGTGTCACAGTGTGTCTCAGAGAGAGTCAGACAGTGTCATAGTCTATGTCAGAGAGTATCACAGTGTGTCTCAGGTAGTCAGAGAGAGACTGAAAGTGCCACAGTGTATCTCAGAGAGTGTCGCAGTGTCACAGAAAATGTCATCGTGTGTTAGAGAGTGTCACAGTAGGTCAGAAAGTGTCATTGTGTGTCTCAGAAATTGTCACAGTCTGTCAGAGAGTGTCGCAGTGTTTCTCACAGTGTCAGAGAGCGTCAAAGTGTATCTCAGTGTGTCAGAGAATGTGAGAGAGAATCAAAAAATTTCACAGTGTGTCTCAGAGAGTGACCAAGTGTCTCAGAGAGTCAGTGAGAGACAGCAAGTGTCACAGTGTGTCTCAGAGAGTGTTAACTAATCTCGAAAAATGTCACCGTCTGTCAGAGAGTGTCACAGTGTGTCTCAGAGTGACAGAGAGTGACATAATGTGTTCCAGTGTGTCAGAGTGTGTCACAGAGTGTCTCAGAGTGTCACAGTATGTCTCAGAGAGAGCCAGAGAGTGTCACAGTGAGTCTCAGACAGTGTCAGAGAGTGTCACAATGTGTTTCAGAGAGAGTCAGAGAGTGTCACATTGTGTCTCAGAGATTCAGGGAGATTCGGAAAGTATCACAATCTGTCAGCGAGCGTCACAGTGTGTTTGAGAGAGAGTCAGCGAGTGTCACAGTGTGTTTCAGAGATGGTCAGATAGGATCAGAGAGTGTCACAGTGCATCTCAGTGTCAGCGAACGTCAGAGAGAGTTACAGTGTGTCTGAGAGAGTGTCAGAGAGAGTCAGAGAGTGTCACAGTCTGTCTCAAAGAGTGTCACAGTGTGTCACCGTCTGTCAGAGAGTGTCACAGAGTGCTTCAGATGTGCTGGAAAGTGTCACAGTATGTCATAGATACTGTCAGAGAGTGTCACAGTGTGTCTCAGAAAGTGTCACACTGTGTTGGAAAGTGTCAGAGAGTGTCACAATGTGTCTCTGCCTGTGTCAGAGAGTGTCAGAGAGTATTTCAGAGAATGTCAGAGAGTGTCACAGTGTGTCTCAGACAGTGTCACAGTATGTCACTGTCACTCAGAGTGTGTTTCAGTGTGT
>NW_025145123.1:0-1293 GCF_004010195.1 Chiloscyllium plagiosum | reverse complement strand
CTTGTAACTCATGGCTGCCTTGTCCTCCCATGAGCATGTTTCATCTTCTTGGGGTTGCATTCTGGTATTATCTTCCGAATTATCCCCAGAACCTCCTCCCATTGCGGCTCCATGGTATTTCCTGCTCAGCTCCCCTTCCAATTTACTCTGGCGAGCTACAGCCGCATGTCTTTGTAGTTACATTGCTTAATTATAACCACATTACATCTTGAAGAGTGCATTAGATATAAACTGAAAGAAGGAGTTTTAAGAGATGGTACACAAAGAATAATTGGTGGATTTCTTAACTAGATACAAAGGGAGAAACAAAGGAGAGGATATAGATATGGAGATGTGTAAAATGAGAAAACTACATTATCGAAAGAAATAGATGAACATCCCCCAATGTTTTGGCAATGCCTGTGTGCTGTGGTCCTTTGTACATTGCATGTACAAAAGAGAAATATGTTCAAATGCTGAGTCTGATGCCAGAATATTTATCTCCGATTATATGACAGACACTAACTTTGGAAAGAACCCAACAGACCAATATATTCAAGGGGATTAACTGAAATAAGTTGGGACACTAGAATCAAGAATTTGGAGCACACATCCTGGTAAGAATGAGAGAGTAGAGTTAGGAATTCCAGAAAAGGAGGGAACGTTGAGAGGATCAAATCATGTTTTAATGTTGTATCAATTTTATACATCATATGCATCATTTTTCGTTAACTGTGTCTCTGTTGTTCATTTATAATATGTTGTGCACATGTGAAAAATGTTACTTAACTGCACACACATTGATTAAACAGTGTATATAAAATCACTTTTCCACCATTGAAACTGTCCTGTTGTCGTGTTACGAGGATACATGAACACCAACTCGCCACCAAAAGACATGACACACTATCACTGTGTTCCATACATACAGATAAAGCAAGGCACTACTTTGACTGGGACAAAGCACACACACACACGTGCTAAGACACGCAAGGACCTTCTTAGAGGAATGGCATTCTAACCAGAAGTCCATCAATAAACGGATCAATTTAGATCCTGTCTACATTGTCTTGTTAAAATAACCGGAAATGACATCACCCACTTTAAGAAACCAGGATCTATAAATAGAGAGGCGGGACATACCACCAGAGCTTCAGCGGAGACTCTCACTGATGATGTCACCTAACCATGGTGACGAAACTTCTGAAAACAAACCTTCAAGCTCAGCGAGCTAACTTGCACACATATAAATTGTTTATTAGGGGAATTTAGGAGTTCTCCGTCGCTCACTTTTTAACAAATTATGATGTGAGG
>NW_025145122.1:223-1293 GCF_004010195.1 Chiloscyllium plagiosum | reverse complement strand
CTCACGTTTTGACAGATTATGATGTGAGGTGAGTTTTTCTAGGCGTGTGGTTTTAATTAACAGAGGGGTTTGACATTGATGTCATAACAGTTTGGGGCCTTGCCGTGTGGCACTTGGACCGACGTGAACAGATTTGAGATACAACAAGCCCCAGAAAATTCCAACTCATTGCAATTAGTGACTTTGATCTAAAAATAAAACAAGTGGGAAAATTTGTATTATTTTGTTACTTGTGGTTGGTTAAATGAAAAGTGAGGGAAATGGCTTTAAACATTACTAAAGAGGTTCCCAAATTTTCCAAGGAAGTTTAGAAAGACAGAAGGAGGACATTTTTTAGAATTAGCAAATAGGTTGGAATTGTGTTTAACCAGGGATAAAAGAGAAGTTGAAATTGTAATGGAGAAGGTCAAGCACTTTGATGTATCAGAGAAATAGGCAACTGCAGTAGAGTTATAAAAACTTAAATTGCAAATGTGGCAACTGGAGTTAGAAGATAAATAAAGGGACGGAAACAGTGAGAGAGACGAAAGTGAAAGAGAGAGGGGATTTGAAATTCAGAAATTGGGAATTAGACAAGAAAGTTAAATTAACAGGATGGAGATGAAGGGAGAACGTAGGGATGTATACAACTAGGTTAGTAACTTGCCATATTTCGGTGAGAAAATGTCAAAATCTTTTTTATTTCATTTGAAAAAATGGCTAGGCAGATGACGTGTACAGTGAACTTGTGGGTAATGCAAGTTCAGATTAAGCTGGTGGGCACAGCTGGTGAGATATGTGCAGCACTGCCAGATGAGGTATCAAGAGATTATCAAGATGTCAATCTGGCTATTTTGATTGATTATGAATTGGTACTAGAAGCATATAGACAGAAGTTCAGAAAAATAAAGAAGGAACCAGGTCAGACATATTGAGTTTGAAAGAATTTACCAGTCATTTTGACAGGTGGGTACTGGCCTTAAAAATGGATAAGACCTGTGAGGCTTGAAGGGAGATTATTCTGCTGGAGAAGTTAAAAGACTCACTTCCAGAGATAGTAAGAATTCATGTGAATGAATAGAAAGTTCAAG
>NW_025145122.1:0-166 GCF_004010195.1 Chiloscyllium plagiosum | reverse complement strand
GTGAGGGATAGACATTGGGAGAATGGACGATCACACACTACAAAGCGAACAGTAGCTCACAATAGATTACCACAGGTGAATAAAGAAGCCCAAGAAGTTTGAAAGGTGGTGAAAGGCCTCCGGTGCTCTCACGACAACGGAGTGGAACACATAAAATTACAGTGCT
>NW_025145121.1:0-1293 GCF_004010195.1 Chiloscyllium plagiosum | reverse complement strand
GTGTGGATAGAGCTGAGAAATTCTAAGCTTAAAAAGACCCTCTTGGGAGTTATCTACAGGTCCCCAAACAGTAGTCTGGATGTCGGATATAAGTGAAATGAGGAGCTGAAATTGGCCTGTCGCAAAGATATTACTACAGTTGTTATTGGGGATTTCAACATGCAGGTAGACCGGGAGAATCAGGATTGTATTGGACCCCAAGAAAGATGGAATCTTAGAACAGCTGGAGCCGACCAGGGGGAAGGCAATGCTGGATCTGGTATTGTGCAACGAACCAGAATTGATCAGGAACTTCGAAGTGAAGGAGCCATTGTGAAGTAATGACCAGAATCCAATAAGTTTCAATCTGCAATTTGAGAGGGAGAGAGTACAATCGGAAGTGATAATATTTCTGTTGAATAAAGGGAATAATGGAGCTATGAGGGAGGAGCTGACCAAAGTTCAATGGTGCAATACCTTAGCAGGGATGACAGTGGAAGAACAATGGCAGATACTTCAGTGTATAATGCAGAAGATGCAGGATCAGTTCATTCCAAAAAGGAAGAAAGATCCTAGGAGGAGTCATGGGTGGCCGTGGCTGACGAGGGAAGTTAAGAAACATATAAAGTTAAAACAGAAAAAGTATAACTCAGCAAAGATAAGTGGGAAAACTGAGGACTCGGAAGCTTTTAAAGAACAAAAGAGGATTACTAAGAAGGAAATATGCGGAGAAAAAAAACTGAGGTACGAAGTTAACTGGCCAAAAATATAAAGGGGGATAGTAAAAGCTTTTTTAGGTCTGTGAAAGGCAAAAAACAAAATGGTTAAGACTAAAATTTGGCCATTGAAGACAGAAACAGGGGAATATATTACGGGGAACAAAGAAATGGCAGAAGAATTGAATTGGCACTTCTGATCTGTGTTCACTGGGCAAGACACAAACAATCCCTGAGGTAACCGTGGCTGAAGGACCTGAACTGAAGGGAATTTATATTTGCCAGGAACTGGTGTTGGAGAGACTGTTAGATCTGAAGTTTGATAAGTCCCCAGGGCGAATTTATATTTGCCAGGAATTGGTGTTGGAGAGACTGTTAGATCTGAAGGTTGATATGTCCCCGGGGCCTGATGGTCTAGAATCCAGGTACTGAAGGAGGTGGCTCGAGAAATCGTGGATGCGTTGGTAATTGCTTTCCAGAGTTAGATAGATTAGGGATCAGTTCCTGCGGATTGAAGGGTGACTAATGTTGGACCACTTTTTAAGAAAGGTGGGAGAGAGAAATCAGGAAATTATAAACCAGTCAGTCTGACATCAGT
>NW_025145120.1:0-1293 GCF_004010195.1 Chiloscyllium plagiosum | reverse complement strand
AACATACTAACCATGTCTCCTCTTTCTGTGTTGGTTCATTAAAAAATCACAATCAATGTTGAATTCATTGAAATCACACACGGCTGGGAAAAAGGGAGGTTGTCTTCAGCTGAATAGTCTCATTGAATGCGTATTTTTTTTCTCGAATTTGTGTGTGCTGCAAAATCCCTTCAATTTAATCAATGTATATTTATTGAAGATTTATGTCAATTTATCTTATCATAAATTATCATGAGATTCCTCTTTAATTAAGATCATTCTTGCTTCATTCCATCATTATTGAAAATTACTGTTTCATTTTCAACCCACTGCACACAGCAACTATCTAATTAATTCCCAGATGAATTGTCACAATCAACATTGGATTAGTTTCCATTTGAGTAACCACAGTGAGCATGTGATTATAGTCCTGCCCTTCCTGGGTGGGAACATTATGAAGGGAACTTGTGGAGCTCTGGTAATGTCTCTACTACTAGACCAGGAGGAATCAGGCAATTCCCACCTTCAACGGAGGTGTGTATGAGCAGCTCTGCATGCTGAGTAGAAAATATCTAAGCACAGATTGAATGGCTTCGCAATCCAACATTCAATATTTTTATCTGTTGTTCATTCCAATAATCACAATATCTTATTTATTTTCGTTGAGATACTAAGAAAAGTGAGAATCTAATTCTGCTGGTTCTAAATTCCTGGAAAATATTTGAGAATGTTGTGGTCTGAGGAATGCAAACATTTAAATAATGCCATAAAGACAAAAATAAAATTAATTTCTCCTTCAATAGAATAAATCAATACTGCTTTCTATTATTCAGCAATCTGCTGATAACCCACATTTGTAACTAAACATTGCAACACATATCAACATTATGTCCTTGGGTCATTTGTTGTTTAATTGTTGGTACATTCATGAACTGTCAGAAATTTGTTTTTATTTACCCTTTCACATCTTCATGTTGAATGTCAGGTTGAAATGCTTTAACAATATCGGAGTTTGTTCATTGGAATGTCGCACTTATTTTCTGATGGTTTAAGTGCGTTTCACAAAGGAATTCCAGTCAATTTCAAAAATTTGTTGACTTTAAATAAGTCCTTTAACACCTGATTATCTATCAGTTCATTAAACATGTAAAATAACTGAACGCTACTGAAATCAAAGTACATGCAAACACTGCACAGAAAACCACAAAACAATCTTTAAGGTTATCTTCTTTCAACAGTGGAATAGTCTTTGTAAGTATCTTATTGTTTCTGGATGAATACCCGCAGCAAACATCTGGTTATCATCCCATCCAA
>NW_025145119.1:0-1293 GCF_004010195.1 Chiloscyllium plagiosum | reverse complement strand
CCTGACCTGCTGCGCTTTTCCAGCAACACATTTACAAGCTAACATATATTGTGTGCCCAACGCTTTATAAAGCTACCGTCACAGGCATCATCAGTGCAATATTCAACTCGACAATCCGCTGACAATGTTGTTTCGGTGCACCATTGCTCTTCTGGAAGTCCGTTTGCCTCACGATCACTATCGCTGCCCTCCATAAATGCTGCGGAGTGACAACCTTACAGTGCCACTGTTCGTCGAAGACGTTAATCTGAACATTGTTAAAAATCACTGTACAATGTAGCTCAGACGAGGGTGGCTCAGCCAAAGACAGGAATGCTAAACCTTCTTTGCTCCATTATTTACCAGTTTTGCAAGTATTACCATCTATGTCGCCTGTCCAATATACATAGGCCTTCCTGGCGTCCTGCAACATCAACTGAGAATTCGCTCTATCCACATTAATTCCCTTTTTAGTACACTCCAATTCTAATTCTAACTTCATTTAAGCGTCCCTACCTAACAAATTAATTGGCGTCTCCTGAAAGAATAATAAAGGTAAAATAACTATTTAACTACCAAGTGTAAACTTACTGGAGCTCTAACATTGTCAATTTTGGTTTACCTACGAACCCTACAGTTTCAATAAATTTAACTGAAATGGGAAGGTGAGAGGCATATTGCGGTTGAACACATGTATAGCGAGCTCCAGTATTCATCACCATGGTTCTGAACAGACCTTCTGCACTAATCCCGACAATAGGTACCTGTTCAGACTCCCGAATCGTCAATAAGTTATTGCCCCTTCCCACTTGGATTCTCTGGGCACTCCGAACACATTATGTATGGATTTACAGGCTCCGTTGGCCTATAGGGAAATGTGGGGTACAGCCGGACGTTTTTGACTCATAAGTCTAACCTGGGGCCAGGAGCGCCAGGGCTCATGTGGACAATCTCTCCTCAAGTGGGCTGGTTGATAACACACCAACACACTATTCCTGATGCTTTTTGAATCTGAGTTCTCACCATACCCTGTGCCCCCTCCACACCTATTTTACCCTGTCCCTGTCATTGGTGACACCGGTTCTGTCTCGGCTGTTAGTTAATTTCATATTGGCTTGGAATGTTATCTGTGTAAAGGAACCTCCAAAATAAATTATCATTGGCATGGCGTTGTCTGGCCCGTGCCAGGTGTCGATAGACAGCTCTGCCTGCAAGAGCATGTCATTCTTTTAATTAGTGCCAACCAGCCGAATAGTCACTGGCAACGGCATTTTGGATTTCACTCTCTGTGCCTTTTTAAGTTAGCCGAGCTGC
>NW_025145118.1:0-1293 GCF_004010195.1 Chiloscyllium plagiosum | reverse complement strand
TGGAGTATTGTGTACAGGGTTGGTGAGGCTTTAGCTGGAGTATTGTGTACAGGGTTGGTGAGACTGTGCCCAGACTATTGTGTACAGGGTTGGTGAGGCTGTACCTGGAGTTCTATGTGCAGGGTTGGTGAGACTGTACCTGGAGTATTGTGTATAGGGTTGGTGAGACAGTGCGTGGGGTAATGTGTACAGGGTTGGTGAGACTGTACCTGGAGTATTGTGTACAGGGTTGGTGAGACTGCAACTGGAGTATTCTGTTCTGGGTTGGTGAGGCTGTACCTGGAGTATTGTGTGCAGGGTTGGTGAGACTGTAACTGGAGTATTCTGTACGGGGTTGGTGAGACTGTACCTGGAGTATTGCGTACAGGGTTGGTGAGGTTGTACCTGGAGTATTGTGTTCAAGGATGGGGAGGCTGTACCTGGAGTATTGCGTACAGGATTGGTGAGACTGTTCCTGGAGTATTGTGTACAGGGTTGGTGAGACTGTAACTGGAGTATTGTGTTCAGGGTTGGTGAGACTGTACCTGGACAATTGTGTACGAGGTTGGAGAGGCTGTACCTGGGGTATTGCTTACAGGGTTGGTGAGACTGTACCTGGAGTATTGTGTACATGGTTGGCGAGGCTGTACCAGGAGTATTGTGTACAGGGTTGCTGAGACTGTAGCTGGAGTATTGTGTACAGGGTTGGTGAGTCTGTACCTGTAGTATTGAGTACAGGGTTGGTGAGGCCTTACCTGGAGTATTGTGTACAGGGTTGGTGAGACTGTACCTGTAGTATTTGGAGTATTGTGTACAGGTTTGCTGAGACTGTTCCTGGAGTATTGTGCACAGGGTTGGTGAGGCTGTACCTGGAATGTTGTGTACAGGTTTGGTGAGACTGTACCTGGAGTACTGTGTATTGGGTTGGTGAGACTGTACCTGGTGTATTATGTACAGGGTTGGTGGGATTGGGCCTGGAGTATTGTGTACAGGGTTAGTGAGGCTGTACGTGGAGTATTGGGTACAGGGTTGGTGAGACAGTGCGTGGAGTATTGTGTACAGGGTTGGTGTGACTGTGCGTGGAGTATTGTGTACAGGGTTGGTGAGGCTGTACCTTGAGTATAGTATATAGGGTTGTTGAAGTTGTACCTGGAGTATTGTGTACAGGGTTGGTGAGGCTGTACCTGGAGTATTGTGTACATGGTTGGTGAGACTGTACCTGGTGTATTGTGTTCAGGATTGGTGAGACTGTACCTGGGGTATTGTGCACAGTGTTGGTGAGACTGTTCCTGGAGTATTGTGTACAGGGTTGGT
>NW_025145117.1:0-1293 GCF_004010195.1 Chiloscyllium plagiosum | reverse complement strand
GTTAATTGCAGGGCAGGCTGTTTCAAACAGATATCTGACCCTCACGGATAAGAAGGTAAGCTGCAGACCTGAGGTCTCCAGCAATGTGAGGTGATGTTAGAGTCTTGAAAAAAAACTCACACCACAGATTTGAAATTGAGGAAACGCCACCAAAATTCAACTCCAGAATGATGCAGCAGCAGCAGTATTTAGAAGAATAAGACTGCATCAAACCCCTGGACACTTCCAGAGATGGGCACTGTCGGTGGAAACCCAGATAAAATCAGCCATCAACTGGGTGATAGCCAAGTTTGGTGGGGGGTGAAGCTGAATGAACTTGAGGGGTTTTATTTGTGGTTGCTACATGCAATAAAGTGCAAATCATTGTTTCAGCAGTTGATTCTCTGTGCGGTTTCTGAGTCAGGAGCCAAATTAAGGTGATTCACCCACAACCACACCAAGATGCTGGGATTAATATTGACTCCATTGCATTCAAGAGAATGTCATCAATACAGTTACAAAGCGAAGGCTGAACCTACCGACCCCACTCACCAAGAGCTCAAACTGAAACGTCCAAAGAGTGGCACGTTGCCCTTTAATCTGTAAAGTCAGTGTGATAAGTGGTGTAACCTGCTGTAGTGTCAAAAGTAAATCCCTGACACTTTAAAATCGACAATCAGCAATTTATTTAGCCAACTCTCACGGTGAACAAATGAACAAAACTACGAAAAAACTGAATAAATCCGTCCGAACTATTGGGTATTCTGGAATAAATCAAGATTCTTCTGGTATGCAGTTCCAATCAATACATGTCCCACTCAGATAACGCAAAATAGAATTTAATCTCTCAGATTACAACCAGGTTATGTGTCTTCCGGAATATTCTGTGCCATCTTCTGTCGGGGATGCCTCCTCCGATTCCTCTGTCAGGAATGCCCTTCTCTGTTTTTCTAAATGATGCTTTCTCTAATACACAGATGACTGAGACCGCCAATTCTTTATGATAGGATTGGTCCTGTTGTCAAAACTTTAGGATTTGAATTTAATAAGTTTTTGGTAGCCAATGCGGCTGATTTAAATTGATTGGTGAAATTGAAAAGCGTTTTCTTGTCCTGCTAACTGTACAGCCTTTTGTAACAAATGTTTCAGTTCAAGTGCTTTTTGTTGTGATCATGTTGCTACTTTAAGATTACGTTGTTGGTTTATTTTCAGGAGGGGTTGTAAAAGGCTTCCTATTCATCTAGGATTAAGGTTTTTGCTAATGGTTAACAGATACTGGCCAAGGCAACAATCCGGGAAAAGGGTTTGACATTT
>NW_025145116.1:0-1293 GCF_004010195.1 Chiloscyllium plagiosum | reverse complement strand
CCTTCCACAAGAAAAGCATAGTGACCTGAAAGATTTATTACGATATCATGGAGAGATATGCAGAAATAAACTTGGAAGTATGAACATAATTGTGCATGATGTAGACACAGGAGATGCTGTTCTGATATAAGCAACACCCTTAAAGGCATTACCCTCTAAAGTTGGCACAGGTCAGAAGGAGATAGAGCACACGCTCCAAGATGGCATAATCAAAGTGAATTACAGTGACTGGAGCTCACGTATAGTCATGATGCCAAAGCCAGATGCTACGCAATGGTCATGTGTGGACTATCACAAAGTCAACTTCGTTACAAAGACTGATGCATATGCAATTCCATGTTTGAAGAACTGTGTCAAAAAAGTGGCAGAAGCTACTTACATTTTCAAGTTGAACTTGCTCAGAGGCTACAAGCAAGGACCTCTGTCAGACAGAGCAAAGGCAATTTTGGCTTTCATAAAGCCAAATGGACTGTATCCGTTCAAAGTTGTGGCATTTGGTATGTAAAACGATCCAACCACATTTCAGAGACTGATAATGAAGTCATTGTCGGATTACCCAACTATGTGGTGTACATTGAAGACCTGGTGGTTTTTAGTCACTCATGAAAGGTACATATACAGCATTTCTCAGACTTGTTTGATTGACTTCAGAAGGCAGGCTTGGTGGTAAACCTCGCGAAAAGTGAATTTGAGAAAGCCCAAGTCACGTTCCTGGGTCACGTCATAGGACATGGACCAATGGCCCATGAGATATAAAAACGAAAGTAGTTGGGGAATCTTCCACACCGTCGACAAAAAGAAATATGCAATACTATGGTTCCGGGGATTGACTGGATTTTACCGAAAGTTTGTGCCAAACTTTAAACAGTGCGACTGCTCCACTCACCAAATTGTCAAGGGCAAGACCTCTCAGTGGACAGAGGACTGTCAAAAGGCATTTTACAACCTAAAGACTGTGTTAACACTGGCCCCAGTATTAGCTACACTGGACTATACGAATCCTTTCAAGGTGGCTATCGATGCCAGTGATGTGGGTATTGGTACGGTGTTCCTGCAGGAGGATGATGAGGGAATTGAAAGACCCATCGGGTATTTTTCTGGGAAGTCAAACGTTCATCCACAGAAATGTTCAACGGTGGAGAAAGAGACTTTAAAGTTGGTGTTGGCATTACACCATAACTGTATTTATATTACCAACAATGCATCTGAGACAATCGCATACTCTGATCACATTGACATTTGTGGAAAATATTAAGGAAAAAAAATGTCAGACTGTTTAGATGGAGCTTGTTG
>NW_025145115.1:0-1293 GCF_004010195.1 Chiloscyllium plagiosum | reverse complement strand
CTGAGACACGGACCGCACGGTGAGACACTGAGAAGGGATCACATGGTGACATACTGAGAAACGGACCACACGGTGAGACACTGAGACACTGACCACATAGTAAGACACTGAGACACTGACAGCACAGTGAGACACTGAGACACGGACCGCACGCTGAGACACTGAGACACAGACCGGACAGTGAGACACTGAGACACTTATCTCACAGTGAGACATTGAGACACTAGCCACACGGTAAGATTCTGAGACACTGACCGCACGGTGAGACACTGAGACACTGACAGCACGATGAGACACTGAGACATTGACCGCACAGTGAGACAAGGACCGCACGGTAAGACACTTAGACACTGTCCACACTGTGAGACACGGAGACACTGACCACACGGTGAGACACTGAGACACTGACGGCACAGTGAGACACTGAGACACTGACCGCACATTGAGACACTGAGACACTGACCGCACAGTGAGACATTGAGACACGGACCGCACGGTGAGACACTGAGGCACTGACCGCACAGTGAGTCACTGAGGCACTGACCGCACGCTGAGACACTGAGACACTAACCGCGCAGTGAGACACTGGGACACTGTCCACACGGTGAGACACTGGGACATTGACCGCACGATGAGACACTGACCACACAGTGAGACACTGAGCACACAATGAGACGCTGAGACACTGACCGCACAGTGAGACACTAAGACACTGACCACACGGTGAGACATTGAGACACTGACCACACAGTGAGACACTGACTCACTCACCACACGGTGAGACACTAAGACACTGATCGCACGGTGAGACATGGACCGCACGGTGAGATACTGAGACGCGGACCGCACGGTGAGATACTGAGATACGGACCGCACGGTGAGACACTGAGACAGGGATCACATGGTGACATACTGAGAAACGGACCACACGGTGAGACACTGAGACACTGACCACATAGTAAGACACCTGAGACACTGACAGCACAGTGAGACACTGAGACACTGACCGCACGCTGAGGCACTGAGACACGGACCGCACGGTGAGACACTGAGACCCGGATCACATGGTGACATACTGAGAAACAGACCACACGGTGAGACACTGAGACACTGACCACATAGTAAGACACTGAGACACTGACAGCACAGTGAGACACTGAGACATTGACCGCACTGTGAGACACACAGACACTGACCACACGGTGAGACTCTGAGACACTCACCGTACATTGAGGCACTGAGACACTGACCGCACGGTGAGACCCTGAGACACTGACCGCAAGCTGAGACACT
>NW_025145114.1:0-1293 GCF_004010195.1 Chiloscyllium plagiosum | reverse complement strand
CGAATCTCCCATTTATTGATTCCCACCAGATCTCCCAGTTACTCATACCCCTGTACTAATTCTTCCATTGACTGATGCCCAAGCTGATTCTACCATTTAAGGGTGCCAGAAAGAACAGAAAGCCAATTAAGTGAGAGAGACTAAAAGTAATGGAGTTGTCAGAGGGAGATCACAGGAAGTGACACCTTTTTCTACATCAAAGAACCTAAGACCAGGAGGCAGTGTTTCCTCCCCATGCTGGGTTTCAGGAAATATGGTCAGAGCTGAAGCTGAGTTTGCAATGGGACGGGCAGGATACCATGTTACTGACCATGTAGGTGTGAACAACATACAAGGGTCTGCCTCGTCACTCTCAGGAACTCGCTGTTTAACTAAGAAGCTGACCCATTGGTTTAATATCTGTGCAGTGTTAATTAGCACAGATGATAGGGAGCTCCCTTGGTGCTTGCAGACTGCTGTGGGAGAAATGGGTCTGGTTCCCTTTTCACAGATGCTGCCTGACCTGCTGAGGTTAGATTTCAGATAGGAGAAAGTGAGGTCTGCAGATGCTGGAGATCAGAGCTGGAAATGTGTTGCTGGAAAAGCGCAGCAGGTCAGGCAGCATCCAGGGAACAGGAGAATCGACGTTTCGGGCATAAGCCCTTCTTCAGGAATGAGGGCTTATGCCCGAAACGTCGATTCTCCTGTTCCCTGGATGCTGCCTGACCTGCTGCGCTTTTCCAGCAACACATTTCCAGCTTAGATTTCAGATCCCCAAGAACAGCAGGGTTTTCCTTTTATGCATTTTCTTTTTCCTTTCTCAATGGGTCATTTGTGATGCTTAAGATCCCATATGTTTTCTATTTCCCCCTTCAGCAGATCTTGTCGCAGTAACAGCCCTGTGCACATGAACACCAAGGCAACTCTATCCATGTTCACATTTCAAACGAGTTTGTCTCTCTTTAGCCTTTTATGCCAAACTCCATCACAGCGGGGTTCAGTCTGTTCATTTCCCTCCATTCATTCCTGAAGAAGGGCTTATGCTCGAAACGTCGATTCTCCTGTTCCCCGGATGCTGCCTGACCTGCTGAGCTGTTCCAGCAACACATTTCCAGCCCATTTCCCTCCACAACCTTCTGCTATTTCCTGGTGACATTATTATTCGCCTGTCTGTGCAAACAATCCTGTTGGTCGGTATCATCCACAGTACCTTCTCCAAATGCAAGTTAAATATTGATTGTCTTTTCTTTCTTAATAATAAATGACCGTCTGTATCATTCATATATAGAGAACAAGGTGGTTAAAAAATATTCA
>NW_025145113.1:0-1293 GCF_004010195.1 Chiloscyllium plagiosum | reverse complement strand
TGATGTGTGGGGTACTAATCTCGGATCATTTTGAATAGTTAATTGCTTTGTTAAACATTCACCTCGTAAAAGGACCTCGCCGGCTAAAAGGCTGTATCTAATCTTGCAGCGCTCAAGAAAGGCTACGTTGTTTTCATGCAAAGACCGGAAATGATGCAGTATTTCACATGCGCTCATGTTTTAAATACTGGGGTTGAACAACTGAATGTGCACGTATCAGTCTCCCACAATAGACATTGCCTGCCTGTACACAGTACACTGTTTCTAATGTGCTAAGCATGCAAATTTCAGTAGTCCCGCACGAGACATTGTACTACTGCAGTCAATGTACATTTTGCACACTGCTGAGTGTTCATATATGAGTTATCTCACATTACATATAGTACTACTGTAGTCATTTTATTTCTATAGGCAATAAACATGTTGCATATTGCTGTGTTTCCAAACATTAGTTGGCCTCCACAGTAGTCGTTCCATTGATAGACACCATTCAGCAGCTGAATATTAGCTGATGCCCCAGTATCTGCTTTCTCACTGTGTTGAATTAATATTATTGCAGTTAATGTATCTTTGCGCATGAGGGGGTATCTCACTGTAACTGTGTGTATGTTTGTGTTGTGTGTGTGTGTCTGCATACATATGTGTCAGTCAGTGAATGCAGTGTGCTTATGTATCTGCTGGCATTACTGCCTGTTTGTATGTGTGTCAATGGAGTTGAGTTTGTGTTTATGTGAATGTGAGTGCATATACCTGTGTCAGTTTGCGTGTGTTACTGTTTGACTCCACAGTGCACATCATGGATTCTATCTGTGTTGTGGTTTTAGCAATTGTTAATGCCAGAATTATCTCTGTCATCAATGCTGTTTTATCATCTGGGTCGTTCAGTGGAGGCTGAGATCTAGCCTGTTTGGAGACCTTGGGTTTTTGGGATGGTGCAGCTCGGGACTTCTGATGAACGAACAAAACCAAACCTTTTATTAAGACGTGATTCCATCTCCATTGAAACCACCTTCACAAACATTCTGCAGGACAGATTGAGTGTAAAAAGTCCTGGGCGAGAAAGTTTTGTTCCGTTGGCGTTCAGCTCACAAAAGCATAAAATCCATCGCTTGATACTGTGACGATACTGCCTCTTTCACAAGTTTATTTTGTCATTTATTTTTACGTCAAGAGGGGGGTCGGAAAGGCAGTGGTGCTGGTTGTCCTGGATTGGCAGTAGAATTCCCAGTCCTCAGGTGGTGATAGTTCGGACGAGGGGATGCAGCTTTAAATTGAAGGATGATAGATATAGTA
>NW_025145112.1:0-1293 GCF_004010195.1 Chiloscyllium plagiosum | reverse complement strand
TGTAAATATGTTTATCCCGAGTGAAGAAAATTGTTACTGTGTACTGAAGGCTGCTTGGGATGTTTAACATGATTTCTAGAGGCACAAATGATGGGAGGCCAGATGTGATGTTTATTTCCTGAAAGACAGGCAGACAAACATCATTATACTGAGTGTGGTACATTTTTTTAGGTTAGCATGTGCTTATTATAATTGGAATATTTGGAGAATTTCCACTCCGTCGAAGTACATTTCGGCAAAGATCTTTTAAAGTTAAAGACTGTCAAATGTTTGCTGAAGGTGATTAACGTGTCCAATCAAGCAACCTTCTTCTTCACGCCATGCAGTGCTTCATACTGTTCAGATGGACATTGAATTGATGTGCTTGGGTTAAGATGTAAGTTCTGGGAAACAAAGACGCTCTGCTGAAACAAACCTTATGTAGCGAAATGCATAATTTTCAGAAGTGTTAAAAATTCACTATTAAATCCAATGATGTTCCTGACATTTTCTGTTACCAGCGGTATCCATCTCGATTTTATAATAAAGGATTAATGGATTTGAAATGTTGAATTTGCTTTCGTCCCACAGAATTTGCCAGATATGCAGAGTTCCTCCACACATTCTGCCTTCTTTCATATCTCCACATCCCCAGTTCTTTGATTGTTGCTGATTGGTAAGGTTCTGCTGCTGTGAAATAAATACAGCAGACACATAGGCATTTCCAACAAATTGTTTCTTTTCAGCCAAAGTTGATAAATCAGACGACCCGTTACGCCAAACTTAGCCAAAGCACAATCTTGCATTCCAGCGAGTACCACTGCTTTTCTGAGACGCACAAAGACATTGAACTGGACTTAATCTGGACAAAACCAGTATTGTGCCCCATATAACTTCGTTCACTGGATTTTGATCAAATGATATCTCAGTTGGTTCACTCTTTCGAAATTGTATCTTGTAATTACTTTTTGGATTTTAAATGTTATATTGTATTAATTTAAGCAGACCATTTCTTAAAGCAAAGAAACATGCAAATGCAGATGGCAGTGCTCTATATATTTATGAGAGTCATAAAAAAACGAATTAGCACTGTTATTTTATGAGCAGTTTTGTATGAATGGGAAAGGGAGGTGGGGAGAGCCTGCAGCATGTACAAGAATTCACCCGTACGATTAGAACTGAACGTAAATTATATATACCGTCGGTAACATTGTTGTTTTTTTCTTGTTGATCGTGCATGTGAAAAGTGGCAATATCTGATAGCAGAATCTGTGTTTTCACAATCCAGTTAATCTGCCTGCAACTTACATCGTT
>NW_025145111.1:0-1293 GCF_004010195.1 Chiloscyllium plagiosum | reverse complement strand
AATTAGAATTCATAATCGACCAGAAGAAAAACACTTTCTCTCCAATTATAGGATTTCAACGACGTCATTGCAGTTTGCCTAAAATTAATGAATGGTGACAGCAGACAATGAGAGCTGTCATCTCGGATTTCAATTTTCCTGGAAGTCTAGTGGTAAGGATTCAGTACTCTTACTGCTGTGGCAATGGGAGATTTCCTCTGACCAGTTATCATGTTGACAGCCTTCCCGAAGCAGGGAATATTGTATGGTGCTGGCAATTGATGGCGTTTTGTCGCAAAATAACAACGGGCTGAGCTCAAACACAAGAAGCATGCTGAGCCCTCACTATCGCGACATTGGATCAACAACACGGCTTTTACAATAAGTTTATGCAATGGACTTTCAATATACGGAACATTTCAGAGCATGTGACACCATACTCGCCTGGTTATTACCAGATGCTTTAACTGCCGAAGCCACATTCGGTATTCTTCAAATCCATATGTGCATTTAATTAACTATTTGATCAGAGTAACTCAGACTTCCTTGCAGTAATAAAGCTGCTCGATGAGAATATATATCAACCTGCGCTTATGCAGGAAAGAACAGGTCACAGCTAGTCTTCCTTCACTGAAAATGCACAGAACGAGGCAATCTATTCTTGCTTTGCTTTCAAACTATTGCTTTCCCCTCTGTAATCTGTAATCTCTCGGGGCCGATAAAACGCGTGAATATGCACAGAGGGAATCTCATACCAAAAGATCAGGGTAATTGTGGTGAATTTACCAGGAGTGGTGTGTGAGTCGGTGTTAACAGTGGGTAATAAGGGCTAACCCATTAGCACTGACATTGAGCCTTGCACCAACAGCACTTCACTCACTTTTTGCCTCACGTCTCCCAGTCATCATTGACTTTCAGGTTATCCGACTCCCCCTTCGAAACTTCTCACTTGTTCCCGAATACCTTCGGGTTTCCACTTCGAAATTGCAGCCGTTTGAAACGAATTTCTGGACTATGAACGTCACTCTTTGGGATCAGCTTCACTGCCCATCCATAATTACTCCAGAACTTGCGATAGTAAGTTACTTTACAGAATTGTGGAAGTACTCAGCTCAGAGATGCATCCGTGATGTCGCTAGGGAGGGAGTTCCGAGAATTAAAAAAACGACATTGAAGGAACAGTCAGATAGTTTCAGCTGAGAAATGCGAGATTCTTAGAGGCGATTTGCGGTGACAGGTGTCTCGTGTATCTGCCGCTATGATCCTTCCAGTTGGATGCCGTCAATCACTGGATTGATTCTGGCAGATCCGCGT
>NW_025145110.1:0-1293 GCF_004010195.1 Chiloscyllium plagiosum | reverse complement strand
AGCAGTGCTAAACACTGTGCCACCGTGCCGCCCAACTGTTATGCAACTGAAATGATATGTCGCACAAACCTAGATTGCTGTTAAGTCTTTCATCTTTTAGAACGGGTTGCAGGTTTCTGTTCATTAGCATGTAAATCCCAGAACTTCTTTCAGGTCACGTTCTCGAGATAACTTGAGGTTTTATTTTAAAAGTGATATATCAGCTCAGACATTGCGTTAAGGGTGTGAGGTTATAGTCTGTCTGTAGCCCAACCTTGAGCCAGACTGGTTCTATATCCAAAGCAAGGATTTATGAAGCGTTACATGGGTTGACTGCCAGCAGACTGTGTGCGCCAGTAGAAAGCGATCTCCAGCACCTGCGGTCCTCAGAGTCGAGAGCATGGTGCTGGAAAAGCACAGCAGGTACAGGCAGCATCCAAGGAGCCGGAGACTCGATGTTTCGGGCGGTTCTATATCCAAAGCAGGGATTTATGAAGCGTTACATGGGTTGACTGCCAGCAGACTGTGTGTGCCAGTAGAAAGCGATCTCCAGCACCTGCGGTCCTCAGAGTCGAGAGTGTGGTGCAGGTACAGGCAGCATCCAAGGAGCCGGAGACTCGATGTTTCGGGCATAAACCTCGACTGCAGATTGTGTGCGGTTTGAACAAAGTAGAATATATCTGCAAACGCACATTCACCCATAGGTGTGCGTGCGTGTGCGCGTGTGTGTGTGCGCGCGTGTGTGTATGCATGCAGGAGAGAGTGCGAGTGTATGTTTGCCTATGTGTGTCTGAGAGAGCATGTGTGTGAGGGAGGGTCTGCACTGTTTTGAGTGTGGAAGTGTAGAGGGGTCATCTGTAGTGTGACATGACCTCACGGTCCTGAGTATAGGAGTTGGGATGCCATGTTGAGGGTCTGGAGGACGTTGGTGAGGCCTGTTCTGGAATACCGTGAACAGTTCTGGTCTCACTGCTCTGGCAATGGCGTTCAGAAGAGAGAGTTCAGAAAAGATTTCTGGCACTTTGCTGGGAGGGTTTGCCAATCTTTGTAACCCCCCCCCCCCCACAACCCGAAGCACCCAGCCTCTGTGATCACTGCTTTCCACGGTCACTTCAATACTAAATGGATTTTAATAAAAGGTTTTGTGCGTGTCTCTCTCTCTCTCTGTTTTACAGAACACTGCATGTGTTATCATTGCTGCACGGAATGCAAGTTCCACATCGGTGAGTCGTTAAAATCTTCGGCAGCCCCCTCCCGCCTGGGTCTGTCCGCGAATGGGCGGGTGGGGGCAGTGCTTGGGTTGTCAGAGGTTTG
>NW_025145109.1:0-1293 GCF_004010195.1 Chiloscyllium plagiosum | reverse complement strand
TATCCATAGCGCCCAGGGATGTGCAGGTTAGGGAGGATTGGCCATTGTAAATTACCCATAGTGCTCAGGGTTGTACAGGTTAGGGTGGATTGGCCATGCGAAATTAACCATAGTGCCCAGGGATGTGCAGGTTAGGGTGGATTGGCCATGCAATATTAACCATAGTGCTCAGTGATATGCAGGTTAGGTTGGATTAGCCATGCTAAATTACCCATAGTGCCCAGAGATGTGCAGGTTAGGGTGGATTGGCTGTGCTAAATTACCCATAGTGCCCAGGGATGTGCAGGTTAGTGCGGGTTGTGCCTCGTGATGTGTAGATTATTGTGGATTGGCTATGCTAAAATACCCATGGTGCCCAGGGATGTGCAGGTTAGGGTGGATTGGCAATGCTAAATTACCTATAGTGCCTCGTGATGTTTAGATTATGGTGGATTGGCCGTGCTAAATTACCCGTAGTGCCCAGGGATGTGCAGGTTAGTGTGGGTTGTGCCTCATGATGTGTAGATTATTGTGGATTGGCCATGCTAAATTACCCATAGTGCCCAGGGATGTGCAGATTAGGGTGGATTGGCCATGCTAAATTACCCATAGTGCCCAGGGAAGTGCAGGTTAGGGTGGATTGGCCGTGCTAAATTACCCACACTGACCAGGGATGTGTAGGTTAGGGTGGACTGGCCGTGCTAAATTACCCATAGTGCCCAGGGATATGCTGGTTAGGGTGGATTGACCATGCTAAAATACCCATAGTGCCCAGGGATGTGCAGGTTAGGGTGGATTGGCCATGCTAAATTACCCATAGTGCCCAGGGATGTGCAGGTTAGCATGATTTGGCCGTGCTAAATTACCCATAGTGTCCAGGGATGTGCAGATTAGGGTGGATTGGCCATGCTAAATTACCTATAGTGCCCAGGGATGTGCAGATGATGGTGGATTGGCCGTGCTAAATTACCCATAGTGCCCAGGGATGTGTAGTTTTGGGTGGATTGGCCATGCCAAATTACCCATAGTGCCCAGGGATGTGTAGGTTAGGGTGGATTGGCCGTGCTAAATTACCCATAGTGCGCAGGGATGTGCAGGTTCGGGTGGATTGGCCGTGCTAAATTACCCATAGTGCCCAGGGATGTGCAGGTTAGGGTGGATTGGCCAAGCTAAATTACCCATAGTGCCCAGGGATGTGCAGGTTCGGGTGGGTTAGCCATGGAAAATGCAGGCTTACCAGATAGGATAGGGGGCTGTGTCTGGGTAGGATGTTCTTCCGATGTTTGGCTTGGAGCTGATGGGCTGAATGGCCTG
>NW_025145108.1:0-1293 GCF_004010195.1 Chiloscyllium plagiosum | reverse complement strand
CTCCTGTTGCTGATGGTGTTACTCCTGTTGCTGGCGGTGTTACTCCTGTTGCTGATGATGTTCCTCCTGTTGCTGATGGTGTTACACCTGTTGCTGATGGTGTTACTTCTGTTGCTGATGATGATACTCGTGTTACTGATGATGTTCCTCCTGTTGCTGATGGTGTTCCTCCTGTTGCCGATGATGGTACTCGTGTTGCTGATCGTGTTCCTCCTGTTGCTGATGATGTTACTCCTGTTGCTGATGAAGTTACTTGTGTTGTTGAAGTTTTAACTCCTGTTGCTGGTAATGTTCCTCCTGTGGCTGATGGTGTTCCTCCTGTTGCTGATGGTGTTACTCCTGTTGCTGATGGTGTTCCTCCTGTTGCTGATGATGTTACCCGTGTTGCTGATGGTGTTACTCCTGTTGCTGATGGTGTTCCTCCTGTTGCTGATGATGTTACTCGTATTGGTGATGGTGTTACTCCTATTGCTGATAGTGTTACTCCTGTTGCGGATGATGACACTCGTGTTACTGATGATGTTCCTCCTGTTGCTGATGGTGTTAACCCTGTTGCTGATGGCTTTACTCCTGTTGCTGATGATGATACTCGTGTTACTGATGGTGTTACCCCTGTTACTGATGGTGTTACTCCTGTTGCTGATAATGTTACTCGTGTTGGTGATGGTGTTACTCCTGTTGCTGA
Source organism: Chiloscyllium plagiosum (assembly GCF_004010195.1). NCBI lineage: Eukaryota > Metazoa > Chordata > Chondrichthyes > Orectolobiformes > Hemiscylliidae > Chiloscyllium > Chiloscyllium plagiosum. Next base: position 608 of record NW_025145108.1, on the reverse strand, counting down.
TGATCATACTCATGTTACTGATGATGTTCCTCCTGTTGCTGATGGTGTTACCCCTGTTGCTGATGGTGTTACTCCTGTTGCTGATAATGTTACTCATGTTGGTGATGGTGTTACTCCTGTTGCTGATGGTGTTACTCCTGTTGCTGATGATTATACTCATGTTACTGATGAGGTTCCTCCTGTTGCTGATGGTGTTCCTCCTGTTGCTGATGATGTTACTCCTGTTGCTGATGAAGTTACTTGTGTTGTTGAAGTTTTAACTCCTGTTGCTGGTAATGTTCCTCCTGTGGCTGATGGTGTTACTCCTGTTGCTGATGGTGTTACTCCTGTTGCTGATGATTATACTCATGTTACTGATGAGGTTCCTCCTGTTGCTGATGGTGTTCCTCCTGTTGCTGATGATGTTACTCCTGTTGCTGATGAAGTTACTTGTGTTGTTGAAGTTTTAACTCCTGTTGCTGGTAATGTTCCTCCTGTGGCTGATGATGTTCCTCCTGTGGCTGATGGTGTTCCTCCTGTTGCTGATGATGTTACCCGTGTTGCTGATGGTGTTACTCCTGTTGCTGATGGTGTTCCTCCTGTTGCGGATGATGACACTCGTGTTACTG
>NW_025145106.1:0-1293 GCF_004010195.1 Chiloscyllium plagiosum | reverse complement strand
GGTCATTGACTCTGTGCCCAAATATATATATATATTTATCCAGCCAGCACAGAGTCAGTGCCCTAAACTGAGGAGAGTGTAAACTCCTGGTTATATATGTTTAACCAGCCAGCACAGAGTCAGTGCCCTAAACTGTGGAGAGTGTAAACTCCTGGTTATATATATTTAACCAGCCAGCACAGAGTCAGTGCCCTAAACTGAGGAGCCCCTAAACTGAGGAGAGTGTAAACTCCTGGTTATATATATTTAACCAGCCAGCACAGAGTTAGTGCCCTAAACTGAGGAGAGTGTAGATCTCCTAGTTATATATATTTAACCAGCCAGCACAGACTCAGTGCCCTATGATGAGCAGATTCAAAAAGTCCTGGTTATATATATTTATTTAATTAGCCAGCACAGAGTCAGTGCCAAAAACTGAGGAGACTCTCAATCTCCTGTTTATTTAACCAGCCAACACAGAGTCAGTGCCCCATACTGAAGAGACTCTAAATTTTCTGCTAATATATATTTAAAAAGACAGCACCGAGTCAGTGCCCTAATCGGAGGAGACACTAAATCTCCTGGTTGACAGCCCAGAGATAGTCCCTTTACCTGAGGAGAAGCTAATTATCCTGGTTATAATAATGTTACCAAGCCACCACACAGTCAGTGCCCTAAACTGAGGAGACTCTAAGTATCCTGGTTATATATATTTAAACAGACAGCACAGAGGCAGTGCCCTAAACTGAGGAGACTCTAAATCTCCTGGTTATATCTTTGTATTTCACCAGCCAGCACAGAGTCAGTGCCTATAATGAGCAGACTCAAGAAGTCCTGGTTAAATATATTTAATTAATCAGCTAGCACAGAGTAGTGCCCTAAAGTGAGGAGACCATAAATCTTCTGGGTATATATATTTATTTAACCATAACAACTCAGATTCAATGCCCTATAATGAGCAGACTGTAAATGTCATGGTTATATACATTCATTTAACCAGGCAGCACAGAGTCAGTGCTCTAAACTGAACAGACTCTAAATCTCCTGGTTATAAAAATTTTAGCCAGCCAACACACAGTCAGTGCCCTAAACTGAGGAGACTCTAAATCTCCTGGTTATATACAATTAATCAATCAGCACAGAGTCAGTGCCTTAACTGAGGAGACTCTAAAATCCCCGGTTATATATATTTAAACAGACTGCACAGAGTCAGTTCCTTGAAATGAGGAGACTCTAAATCTCCTGGTCAAATATATGTTTTTATCCATCCAGCACATAGTTTGAGCTCTAAACTGAGGAGATACTAAATCTCCT
>NW_025145105.1:0-1293 GCF_004010195.1 Chiloscyllium plagiosum | reverse complement strand
TGCTGGCACTACCATATGTTAAATTACTGATGTTTACGTCTCTCCCTCACTCCTGGGAACCTCATATGCAGTATGTAAACCAACCTGAACCCCTCAATTAGATTGCAGTCTCTCCCTCGCTCCTGGTTATGTCATATGCTGTATGTAAAGCACCCTGAACCCCTCGATTAGATTTCAGTCTCTCCCTCACTCCTGGGTATCTCATATGCTGTATGTAATCCACCCTGAAACCCTCGATTAGATTTCAGTCTCTCCCTCACTCCTGGGTATCTCATATGCTGTATGTAAACCACCCTGAACCCCTCGATTAGATTCCAGTCTGTCCCTCACGCTTGGGCATCTCATACGCTGTATTTAAACCACCCCTAACCCCTCGATTAGATTTCAGCCTCTCCCTCACTCTTGGGTTTTACATATGCTTTATGTAAACCACCCTGAACCCCTCGATTCGATTCCAGTCTCTCCCTCGCTCCTAGTTATCTCATATGCTGTATGTAAACCACCGTGAAAAACTCGATTAGATTTCAGTCTCTACCTCACTCCTGGTTATCTCATATGCTTTATGTAAACGACCCTGAACCCCTCGATTCGATTCCAGTCTCTCCCTCGCTCCTAGTTATCTCATATGCTGTATGTAAACCACCGTGAAAAACTCGATTAGATTCCAGTCTCTACCTCACTCCTGGTTATCTCATATGCTGTATATAAACCACCCCGAAACCCTCGATTAGATTTCAGTCTCTCCCTCACTCCTAGGTATCTCATATGCTGCATGTAAACCACCCTGAACCCCTCGATTAGATTCCAGTATCTCTCTCCCTCCAGGTTATCTCATATGCAGTATGTAAATCAACCTGAACCCCTCAATTAGATTCCAGTCTCTCCCTCGCTTTTGGTTATCTCATCTGCTATATGTAAACCACCCCCAACCCCTCGATTAGATTCCAATCTCTCCCTCGCTCCTGGTTATCTCATATGCTGTATATAAACCACCCTGAACTCCTCGATTAGATTTCAGTCTCTCCCTCACTCCTGGGTATCTCATATGCTGTATGTAAACCACCCTGAACCCCTCGATTAGATTTCAGTCTCTCCCTCACTGCTGGGTATCTCATATGCTGAATATAAACCACCCTGAACCCCTCGATTAGATTTCTGTCTCACCCTCACTCCTGGGTATCTCATATGCTGCATGCAAAACCACCCTGAACCCCTCGATTAGATTCCAGTCTGCCCCGCACTCTTGGGCATCTCATATGTTGTATATAAACCATCCCGAACCCCTCGATTAGA
>NW_025145104.1:0-1293 GCF_004010195.1 Chiloscyllium plagiosum | reverse complement strand
GCCAGACCTGCCCCACACAGATACACACACGGGATGGTGAGGGCACTACGTGAAGCTCATCTGGTAATTTAAATGAAGCATAAAGAAATGCTCAATTCGCCTCGTAAACTGTTAAACTATGAGTGTCAGATCTACCAAATCCCACTGTTTAAATTAAAACATCAATTTAGTTTTTAACTCTGAAAGTGAACATTTTACCCCCCTTCCTCTTAACTGCTTATTACCCGACTCCAGCTCTATAGCAATATACTGTTTCTGGGTCTGCCATCCTCTCATATCTCAGGTGCTTGTAAGCTCTCAGTTCAGAATAGAATTCACCCTCGCTTAAAGGTACAGTACACACTTTCAACTTCATCACATTATACCCTGATGAATATCGATAAGTGGAACCTATCCGGATTCCTCTTGCTCTGTGGTTTGTCAATATTTCATTTGCTCCGTCTGGTGTGTGTCAGGATTTTTGTTGCTCCATTGACAGCATGTCATTATTCGACTTTGTCCATAGGAATATATCAGTATTTCACTTGTGTATGTGGGGCAGGATTTCAGTTGTTTCTTGGGGACTGTGACGCTATAACAATCTCAATGTTTGTAGATGGCACCGAACCTGGAAGAACTCTAAAGTCTATGGAGGAGAGTGTGAAACTCTAACAGGACAATTACACGTTGGTGTAGTGTTCAGGTTTATGGCAGATGGGGATCAATGCAGAGCAGTGTGAGGTGATACACTTTGGTAGGAAAGACAATGAAAGACAGTTTAAAACAGGCTATGCCATTATAAAGGGGGTGCAGGAGCAGTGAGCGCTGGGTGTATATGAGCACAGATTGTTGAAGATGTCACGACAAGTGGGGAGAGCAGTAACTATCACAGATTAGTTTCAGTTTCTGAGCTGTTTACAGGGGGAGGTGTAGGAGGGAGCCTCCATGCTCCCTTCCTGGGAGGAGGTGGTGACGATGTGTAGGTGGGGGACATGGTCATGGTGAGGTGTCCGGAGGGAGTCAGTCCACAATTCTTCTGTGAATTACATTTACTAACTGAAGGGTTAAAGGGACAGAGAGAGAGAGAGAGAGAAAAAGAGACAGACAGAGACAGAGAGAGACAGAGACAGAGAGAGAGAGAAGGTGCTGCAGCGCTGGTGACCATGAGCCTTGTTCGGGGGTCGGTGCTGTAACAGATATACAGTGAGTGTGAGGGTGCAGAGACAATACCGTGACCCTTATCCTGACAGAGCAGGGAAGGTTATTGATACTTGTCCTGTTTTGCTGAACATTTCTTCAGACCGCAGATATTGC
>NW_025145103.1:0-1293 GCF_004010195.1 Chiloscyllium plagiosum | reverse complement strand
CACACAGAGACTGCAGTTCTCTATCATACACACAGAGACTGCTGTTCACTATAATTTACACAGGGACTGCTGTTCTCTATAAAATACTCAGGGACTGCTGCTCTCTATATTACACACAGGGTCTGCTGTTCGCTAGATTATACACAGGGACTGCTGTTCATTATAATACACACAGAGACTGCTCTTTACCATAATACACACAGGGACTGCTGATCACTATAATACACAAAGAGACTGCAGTTCTCTATAATACACACGGAGACTTCTGTTCCCTCTAATACACACAGGAACAGCTGTTCCCTATAATACACACAGGGACTGCTGTTCTCTATAAGACACACAGAACTTCTGTTCCCTCTAATACACACAGGGACTGCTGTTCCCTATAATACACACAGGGACTGCTGTTCTCAATAATATACACAGGGACTGCTGTTCTCTATAATATACACAGGGACTGGTGTTCACTATAATACACACAGCGACTGCTGTTCACTATAATATACACAGGGACTGCTGTTTTCTATGATATACACAGGGACTGCTGTTCACTATAATATACACAGGGACTGCTGTTCACTATAATACACACAGGGACTGCTGTTCACTCTAATACACACAGGGACTCCTGTTCTCTATAATATACACAGGGACTGCTGTTCTCTGTAATACACACAGGGACTGCTGTTGTCTCTAATATACACAGGGACTGCTGTTCTCCATAATATACACAGGGACAGCTGTTCACTATAATACACACAGGGACTGCCGTTCACTATTATACACACAGGGACTGCTGTTCATTAGAATATACAGAGGGACTGCTGTTTACGACAATACACACAAGAACTGATGTTCTCTATAATATATACAGGGACTGCTGTTCACTATAATACACACAGGGACTGCTGTTCTCTAATACACACAGGGACTGCTGTTCACTATAATATACTCAGGGACTGCTGTTCCCTATAATTCACATAGGGACTGCTGTTCTCTATAATATACACAGCGACTGCTGTTCTCTATAATGTAGACAGGGACTGCTGTTCACTATAATATACACAGGGACTGCTGTTCTCTATAATATACACAGGGAATGCTGTTCACCATAATATACACAGGGAATGCTGTTCTCTATAATACACACAGGGACTGCTGTTGTCTCTAATATACACAGGGACTGCTGTTCTCTAATACACACAGGCACTGCTGTTCACTATAATATACTCAGGGACTGCTGTTCTCTATAATACTCAAAGGGACTGCTGTTCACTATAATATACACAGGGA
>NW_025145102.1:0-1293 GCF_004010195.1 Chiloscyllium plagiosum | reverse complement strand
GCCTCAGACACTCCTGGGAAAACAGTCATAGCCGATTCAGCCTCTCCCTCTCGCTCAAACTCTCCAACTCTGGCAACATCTTTCCCAATTGTTTATGAACTCCTTCAATTTTCACTACAAGCTGCCCACAGCAAGGAGAACAGAATTGGATGCACTAATCCAAAAGCGGCTTTATCAACATCCTGTACAGCTACAACATGACCTTCCAACAACGAGACTCAATGCACTGAAAAATAAAGGCAAATATACCAAACACTTTCTTCAACACCCTGAACCGGCACTCCAAGGTCTCTGTTCAGCAACACTCCCCAGGACCTTACCATTTAGTCCATAAGTCCTGCCCTGATTTGCCTTTCCAAATTGCAGTACCTCACTTTTATCTAAATTAAGCTCCATCTGCCACTCCACAGCCATTGTCCCATCTGGTCAAGGTCCTTTTGTACTCTGAGGTAATCTTCGTTGCTGTCCACTGCATCTCCAATTTTGGTGTCATCTGCAAACTTACTCGCTATACCTCCCATTTCTCTGTCATTACATTGAACAATCTCAATAAATTTTGAATTCATGGAAATGATACACGCTTGGAAAGAAGGGAAGTTGTACTGCTTTGAACAGATGGAATGGTGTCATTTGTTTTCATTTCAATGAATTATCATGAGATTCCTATTTAATTAAGACCATTTTTGCTACATTCCATCATTATTGAAAATTACTGTTTCATTTTCAACCCATTACACACAGGAACTATCTAATTAATTCCCAGTCCAATTGTCATTATAAACATCTGATTAGTTTCCATTTGAGTAACCACAGTAAGCATGTGATTATAGTCCTGTCCTTCCTGGGCGGGAACATTAAGAAGCTCTGGTAGTGTCTCTACTACTAGACCAGGAGGGGTGGGGTTCAATTCTCACCTTCTACCGAGTTATGTTAGAATGTTGAGTAAAAAATATTGCAGTACAGATTGAATTAATTTCATCCAGCATTGATGTTCCTCGATGTGTTTTTCATTCCAATAATCAGCTTATCTGTTACTTATTTTCTTTGGGTCTAATTGAATCTAATTCTGCTGGTTCTAAATTCCTGGCAAATATTTGAGAATGTTGCAGTCTGAAGGATGAAAAAGTCTAAGCAATACTATTAAGATGAAAAGAAATTCAATTTCTTCTTCTCTAAAAGAAATAAATACCATTTCCTATTATTCATTAGTCAGCTGTTTACTGATATTTGTCACTAAATATTGTAATTGATTTAAATATGGTTATGTCCTTTGGTGAATCGCAATTTCTAATT
>NW_025145101.1:0-1293 GCF_004010195.1 Chiloscyllium plagiosum | reverse complement strand
CCTGAATTAATCCGGCCTATCCCACACTCTCAGACACTCTGTTCCAGACCCTTACAATTGCATTCAACCAGCCTCTCACACACTCTCAGACACTGTATTCCAGACCCTAATCCCTGGAATGATCCGGTTTAGCCTACACTCTCAGGCACTGTGTTCCAGACCATAAACACTGGATTGACCCGGTTTACCCCACACTCTCAGGCACTGCGTACCAGACCCTAACCCCTGGATTAATCCGGCCTACCCCACACTCTCAGGCACTCTGTTCCAGACCCTAACCCCTGGGTTAATCCAGCCTACCCCACACTCTCAGGCACTCTGTTCCAGACCCTAACACCTGGATTGACCTGGCCTCCTCCTCACTCTCTAACACTGTCTTCCAGACGTAACCTCTACATTAAAACGGCCTCCCCCACTCTCTCAGACACTGTATTCCAGACCCTAACCCCTGGAGTGACCAGGCCTTTCCCACACTCTCTAGCACTGTGTTCCAGACCCAAACACCTGGATTGACCTAGCCTCCTCCTCACTCTCTGACACTGTCTTCCAGACCGTAACCCCTGCATTAAAACGGCCTCCCCACTCTCTCAGACTCTGTGTTCCAGACCCTAACCCTGGATTAATCCGGCCTAACCCACACTCTCAGGCATTGTGTTTCACACCCTAACCCCTGGATTAATCCAGCCTATCCCGCTCTCTCAGACACTGTGTTCCAGAACCTAAACTCTGGATTGACCTGTCTTACCCCACACTCAGACACTGTGTTCCAGACCCTAACCCCAGCATTAATCCAGCCTCCCTCACACTCTCAGGCACTGTGTTCCAGACCATAAACACTGGATTGACCCGGTTTACCCCACACTCTCAGGCACTGCGTACCAGACCCTAACCCCTGGATTAATCCGGCCTACTCCACACTCTCTGACACTGTCTTCCAGACCGTAACCCCTGCATTAAAACGGCCTCCCCCACTCTCTCAGACACTGTATTCCAGACCCTAACCCCTGGAGTGACCAGGCCTTTCCCACACTCTCTAGCACTGTGTTCCAGACCCAAACACCTGGATTGACCTAGCCTCCTCCTCACTCTCTGACACTGTCTTCCAGACCGTAACCCCTGCATTAAAACGGCCTCCCCCACTCTCTCAGACTCTGTGTTCCAGACCCTAACCCTGGATTAATCCGGCCTAACCCACACTCTCAGGCATTGTGTTTCACACCCTAACCCCTGGATTAATCCAGCCTATCCCGCTCTCTCAGACACTGTGTTCCAGAACCTAAACTCTGGATTGAC
>NW_025145099.1:0-1293 GCF_004010195.1 Chiloscyllium plagiosum | reverse complement strand
TGCTGCACTGCCAGAGGGTCAGTAATGAGGGAGTTCCGCACTGTCAGAGGGACAGTACTGAGAGAGGACTGCACTGTCAGAGGATAATTATTAAGGGAGTGCTGCACTGTCAAAGGGTCAGTAGTGAGGGAGGGTTGCACTGTCAGAGGGTCAGTGCTGAGGGAATACTGCACAGTCAGAGGGTCAGTACTGAGTGAGTGCTGGACTGTAGAGGGTCAGTACAGAGGGAGTGCTGCACTGTCAGAGGGTCAGTACTGAGGGAGTGTTTGCACTGTCAGATGGTCATTACTGAGGGAGTGTTGAACTGTCAGAGGGTCAGTACTGAGGGAGTGTTATTACTGAGGGTGTGTTGCACTGTCAGAGTGTCAGTACTGAGGGAGTGCTGCACTGTAAGAGGGTCAGTACTGAGGGATTACTGCACTGTCAGAGGGTAAGTATTAAGGGAGTGCTGCACCGTCAAAGGGTCAGTAGTGAGGGAGGATTGCACTGTCAGAGGGTCAATGCTAAGGGAGTGACACACTGTCAGGGGGTCAGTACTGAGGGAGGACCGTACTGTCAGAGGGTCAGTGCTGACGGAATGCTGCACAGTCAGAGGGTCAGTACTGAGTGGGTGCTGGACTGTCAGAGGATCAGTACAGAGGGAATGCTGCACTATTAGAGGGTGAGTACTGAGGGAGTTTTGCACTGTCAGAGGGTCATTACTGAGGGAGGGTTGCACTGTCAGAGGGTCAGTACTGAGCGAGTGCTGCACTGTTAGAGGGTCAGTACTGAGTGGGTGTTACACTGTCAGAGGGTCAGTACTGAGGGAGTGCCGCATTGTCAGAGGGTCAGTACCGTGGGAGTACTGCACTGTCAGGGGGTCAGTGCTGAGGGAGTGTTCCACTGTAAGAGTGTCATTACTGAGGGAGTGTTGCACTGTCAGAGGGACAGTGGTGAGTGAGTGCTCCACTGTCAGAGGGTCAGTGCTGAGGGAATGCTGCACAGTCAGAGGGTCAGTACTGAGGGAGTGCTGCACTTCAGTGTGTCAGTATCGAGGGAGTGTTACACTGTCAGAGGGTCTGCACTGCAAGAGGGTCAGTACTGAGGGAGTTCCGCACTGTCAGAGGGTCAGTATTGAGGGAGTGTTGCACTGTCAGAGGGTGAGTACTGAGTGAGTGCTGCACTGTCAGAGAGTCAGTCGTGAGCGAGTGCTGCACTATTAGAGGGTCAGTACAGAGGGAGTGCTGCACTGTCAGTGGGTCAGTACGAAAGGAGTGTTATGTTGTCAGAGAGTCAGTACTGAGGGAGTGCTGC
>NW_025145098.1:0-1293 GCF_004010195.1 Chiloscyllium plagiosum | reverse complement strand
GTTTGTGTGTGGAATCAATGTCCAGAGGAAGTGGGGGATGCAGGTGCAGTAACGATGTTTAGAAGACATTTGGATAAGTACATGAATAGGAAAGGTTCGGAGGGATATGGGCCAGTCATTGGCAAATGGACCAGTTTAATTTGAGAACATAGCATGGACTAGTTGGACTGAAGAGTCTGTTTCTGTGCTGTATGATCTTGTAGTAGTTCTCTACTGGTCTTAAACCATTTTCTTGGAGATCCAAGATGGCGGTGGTCTGCTGTGTTGGGCTCTGTGCCATATCCTCTGGCAATGTGGACCTTTACCGCCCCCTCGTTACCCATCCGTAGGAGAAAAAATTACTAATATAAACCTAGTGAACAGCTGGAGCTGCTATAATTGTGGTTTGACAGCTTTGGGACCAGGATGAAAGGAAATGAAGGGAAGGGGCCGACAGGGGTGCAGCAGACTTTTTTCCCCAGGTGATGTTGGTATAGCTGACAGATTTTCATTCCAAATGCTAATAGGAGAGTAAAAAAAGACTGGTGCCACAACTTTGTTTTCCTGGGACTCAACATTTTATTGTTTTTGAATTTTGTCTGGCTGCTCAATTTTGTATGTCTTTTCCCCAGGGTAGAGGAAGTCTGAAAAGAGGGGCATCGGATTAGGGTGAGAGGGGAAAGGTTTAAAAGGGATAAAGTTTCATGCAGAGCATGTATGGAATGAGCTGCCAGAGGCCGTGTGTCAAGGCTGGTACATTTACAACATTTAAAAGGCTTCTGGATGGGAACTGGAAAGACCTCGATATCAATAGGAAGGGTTGAGAGAGATATGAGCCAAATACTGGCAAACAGGTCACTAGATTAATTTAGGATATGTGGTCGGCGTGGACCAAAAGGTTTGTTTCTGTGCTCTGCAATTCTATGACTCTATTTCTACATATTCTGTACCAATTTCACAAGACTAGGAATAGGTCATTCCTCCCTCACAGCCTGTTCTCAACTGTGGCTTAACTGCAAGTTTCAGAAAGATGTCTGCAGTTTATTTTAAGCAATTGAATATGCTTTCAGACTTTATTGATGTTTCTAAATACATTATTTTAGCTATTCTCAATGTTTTAAAGATCAGCCATTTCGCTGGGTCAGTGGTTAGCGCTGCTGCCTCACACTGCAAGGGATCAGGGTTCGATCCCACTGTTTGGCAACTGTCTGTGTGGGATTTGCACATTCCTCTGCCCTCTTTTCAGTGCTCCAGTTTCCACCCATGGCCACAAAGATGGGTAGGTTAGGGTGGATTGGCCTTGCTAAATTGCCC
>NW_025145097.1:0-1293 GCF_004010195.1 Chiloscyllium plagiosum | reverse complement strand
CAGATTGTAAAGTACAGGTCTTAATTATTTGACCGAGCGTGTACAGCACAGGTCTTGATCATTTAGCCCCGAGTGTACAGTACAGGTCTTGATCATTTGGCCCTGAGTGTACAGTACAGGTCTTGATCATTTAGCCCCGAGTGTACAGTACAGGTCTTGATCATTTGACCCTGAGTGTACAGTACAGGTCTTATTCATTTGACCCTGAGTGTACTGTACAGGTCTTGATCTTTTGACCCTGAGTGTCCAGTACAGGTCTTGATCATTTGACCGTGAGTGTACAGTACAGGTCTTATTCATTTGGCCCTGAGTGTCCAGTACAGGTCTTGATAATTTGACCCTGTGTGTACAGTACAGGTCTTGATCATTTAGCCCCGAGTGTACAGTACAGGTCTTGATCATTTGACCCTGAGTGTACAGTACAGGTCTTATTCATTTGGCCCTGAGTGTCCAGTACAGGTCTTGCTTATTTGGCCCTGAGTGGACAGTACAGGTCTTGATCATTTGACCCAGTGTGTACAGTACAGATCTTGATCATTTAGCCCTGAGTGTCCAGTACAAATCTTAGATCATTTGGCCCTGAGTGTACTGTAGAGACCTTGATCATTTAGCCCCAAGTGTACAGTACAGGCCTTGATAATGTGACTCAGTGTGTACAGTACAGATCTTGATCATCTGGGCCTGAGTGTGTAGTACAGGTCTTGATCATTTGACCCTGCGTGTACAGTCCTGGTCTTGATCATTTAGCCCTGAGTGTATAGTACAGGTCTTGATCATTTAGCCTTGAGTGTACAGTCCTGGTCTTGATCATTTGTCTCTGATTGTACAGTACAGGCCATATTCATTTGACCCTGAGTGTACAGTCCTGGTCTTATTCATTTGACCCTGAGTGTACAGTACAGGTCTTGATCATTTGGCCCTGAGTGTACAGTACACGTCTTATTCATTTGACCCTGAGTGTACAGTCCTTGTCTTGATCATTTGACCCTGAGTGTACAGTACAGGTCTTGGTCTTTTGACCCTGAGTGTTCAGCACAGGTCTTGATCATTTAGCCCTGAGTGTACAGTACAGGTCTTGATCATTTAGCCTTGAGTGTACAGTACATGTCTTGATCATTTGTCTCTGATTGTACATTACAGGCCATATTCATTTGACCCTGAGTGTACACTACACGTTTTATTCATTTGACCCTGAGTGTACAGTACAGATCTTGATCATTTGACCCTGAGTGTACAGTACAGATCTTGATCATTTGACCCCTGAGTGTACAGTACAGGTCTTGATCATTTGAC
>NW_025145096.1:0-1293 GCF_004010195.1 Chiloscyllium plagiosum | reverse complement strand
CAGCTGTGCAGGTTCACTGTTTGGTCACACAGCTGTGCAGATTCATTGCTTGGTCACACAGCTGTGCAGGTTCACTGCTGGGTCACACAGCTGTGCAGGTTCATTGCTGGGTCACACGGCCGTACAGGCTCACTGCTGCGTCACACAGCTGTGCAGGTTCACTGCTTGGTCACACAGCTGTGCAGGTTCACTGCTCGGTCACACAGCTGTGCAGGTTCACTGTTGGGTCACACAGCTGTGCAGTTTCACTGCTGGGTCATACAGCTGTGCAGATTCACTGCTGGGTCACACAGCTGTGCAGGTTCACTGCTGGGTCACACGGCCGTACAGGCTCACTGCTGGGTCACACAGCCGTGCAGGTTCACTGTTTGGTCACACAGCTGTGCAGGTTCACTGTTGGGTCCACAGCTGTGCAGGTTCATTGCTGGGTCACACAGCTGTGCCGGTTCACTGCTGGGTCACACAGCTGTGCCGGTTCACTGCTGGGTCACACAGCTGTGCAGGTTCACTGCTGGGTCACACAGCTGTGCAGGTTCACTGCCGAGACACACAGCTGTGCAGGTTCACTGCTGGGTCACACAGCTGTTCAGGTTCACTGCTGGGTCCACAGCAGTGCAGAATTATTGCTGGGTCACACAGCTGTGCAGGTTCATTGCTTGGTCACATAGCTGTGCAGGTTCACTGCTGGGTGACACAGCTGCGCGTTTTCAGTGCTGGGACACACAGCTGTGCAGGTTCTCTTTTGGGTCACACAGCTGTGCAGGTTCACTGCTTTGTCACACAGCTGTGCAGGTTCACTGCTTGGTCACACAGCTGTGCAGATTCACTGCTTGGTCACACAGTTGTGCAGGTTCGCTGCTTGATGACAAAGCTGTGCATTTTCAGTGCTGGGTCATACAGCTGTGCAGGTTCACTGCTGGGTCACACAGCTGTTCAGGTTCACTGCTGGGTCCACAGCAGTGCAGAATTATTGCTGGGTCACACAGCTGTGCAGGTTCATTGCTTGGTCACATAGCTGTGCAGGTTCATTGCTGGGTCACACAGCCGTGCAGGTTCACTGCATGGTCACACACATGTGCAGGTTCACTGTTGGGTCCACAGCTGTGCAGGTTCATTGCTGGGTCACACAGCCGTGCAGGTTCACTGCTTGGTCACACAGCTGTGCAGCTTCACATTTGGGTCCACAGCTGTGCAGGTTCACTGCTGGGTGACACAGCTGCGCATTTTCAGTGCTGGGTCACACAGCTGTGCAGGTTCTCCGTTGGGTCACACAGCTGTGCAGGTTCACTGCTT
>NW_025145095.1:0-1293 GCF_004010195.1 Chiloscyllium plagiosum | reverse complement strand
CGCTACCATGACGTCATATCATTTGGTGGATGCCATTTCATTATGATGGGAATTTCAAGTCTGGGGATACAACTTTAAAATGATACATGGGGCATTAAGAAAATAAACAGAGTCTTTTTTTTAACACAGAGAGCGGTTAGTTTGTAGTATAAACTTCCTGAGGAAGTAATGGATGTGGGTACCATTACAACATTTAAAAGTCATTTGGGAAAGTCCACGAATAGGAAAGATTTGGAGGGATATGCGCTTGTAGCAGGTATGTGGGTGAGGTTTAGATTGAGAATATGCTTGTTGCTGGGACTTGCATTTGTAACTTTTATTTTTCGCAAATCTATTGTAGAACCTGGAGTGAAAGTTGAATTTGATCTTTGAGGAGCAGCTTGGAAGGAAGAAGGAAATATATTTGTTTGCACGAACTGTCTTGGATAGATATTTGCAGGTTAATTGCTGCTTCTGGAACACTATTCACATTTTGGCATTAGGATGCGTTGCTCAGAGAATAACAGTTGTTTGGACCTTGGATGGGTCAATCAATGATAGACTGGAATAGCCATTCATTCACAGAAACCATGACATTTGCAGTTTGAAAGAGTTTATTCTTGAGTTTGGGCTGAAGGCTGTGCGCGTGGAAGCTGCTGGACTGGAAGCTGTTTTGAGTTCTACTCTTTTCAGTCTTATCCTCAGTTGAAGGATTATTGATGTTTTGAGGAAGGAACGGCAATCTGGAAAATATCAAGAAATGTTTGAGATTTCAGCTCTTTGAAAATCATTGAATGTCTTACTTTTAATGTGAAGTGATTCAGGGATAGGGATGCTGATTTGGTTGGCATGACAGTCACTATGATGTCACAACACGATGAACAACACAGGGAGGGGTAGACAGATGTGAAGCATTGGACAGGGAGACACAGGGCAGAAATCAGGGAGGGAGAAGATGGGGCAGAGAATGAGAGAGAAAACAAGTTAGAACAAGGCACATGAAGGGATAAGGAGAATATGGAACGGAACAGAAGACAGGGGCAGAACAGTGGTTAGTAATTTTGCCTCACATTGGCAGGGACCTGAGATTGAGTTCAAACTTGGGTGACTGCCTGTATGCAGTTTCCATCTTTGTCTGTGTGGGTTTACTCTGGGTGTTCCAGTGTCCTACCACAGTCTAAAGTTGTGCAGGCTAGGTCGTTTGACAATGATCACGACCACAACTGATGCGGAAACAAGATGGAAATTGAGGCAGGTATTTGTTAGGTGTTTGTGAGCATCAGAAGGTCAGTGTGGGCTCGATGGGCTGAATAG
>NW_025145094.1:0-1293 GCF_004010195.1 Chiloscyllium plagiosum | reverse complement strand
CTAAAGCATTAAGCATAGTAATCTTTCTGCAACACCTCCAGTCTCCATGCCCCTCCCTATCATGTTGAGCTGCTTCAAACCCCACAAGTTTTCCTGCCTGTGTGCACGATCAAGTTGATACAACCCTTCTGATTTCTGTCGTGTCCTGCAGACCCGTTTTTGTGAATTCTGCCGATCACTAATACTCTCCCTATCTATGTAAATACCTCCAGTCTCTACAATCCCCATTA
Organism: Chiloscyllium plagiosum; assembly: GCF_004010195.1. Taxonomy (NCBI): domain Eukaryota; kingdom Metazoa; phylum Chordata; class Chondrichthyes; order Orectolobiformes; family Hemiscylliidae; genus Chiloscyllium; species Chiloscyllium plagiosum. The sequence goes on along the minus strand of NW_025145094.1, from coordinate 1,063 downwards.
CTTTGCAGCCCCCACCAGACCCGAAAGCCATCGCTATCTGTGAAAGCTCCTTCAGGTCTATATCCTCCAACGTGCTCTCACCATTGCAACCCCCATTATTTCTTAACGTTGTTGAGTCTCTAAAACCATCCCTATCAGTTTAATCTCCTCCACTGCATACAACACTCCCAGTCTGTGTGATCTCTTCAATTCCTTCAGTTCCTATACACCTATGTATTGGTGTGACTGCTTTGTGGCCAGTGTATCCTCGTTTATATCTGAAAAAGGCTCTGCTCACTGTAGCACATCCTATGTTCATAAGTGAATCTGGTCTCTCACAAGCCTCTCTATGACTCTCTCCTCCAGTCTCTGCATGCTTCCCTATACCTGTCGTAACTTGCAGCATGCATGCCATTCACTCTCTCTGAAGTACATTCCAGAACATAAAATCATCTCTCCTTTCAAGTTTATTCAGTCCACATCTTCCTCCCTATCCCTGCAACATTCTCCAGTCTTCCATGTGCTTGCAACATTCTCCAGTCTATACCACCCTCCCTTTCCCTGTAATATTCTCCAGCCCATACCATCCTCCCTAGCACTGTGATATTTTCCAGATCCCACAACTGTTGTTAAATGTACCACATCCTGGAATCATGCGAATGTTTCTACACCCTGATCAGCACTGTCCATGTAATGATCCACAACCCTACACATATCTCTATCTCTGGAATCTAATCAAGGACGCTTTGTGTCTCTAACTTCCTTCAAACAATAAAATGTTTTCTCCTGTGAACATTCGCTAGCAACTGTAGCGATGCTTAACCCTGCAACATCGTCGCACTCCCAAACATCTCTCCAACTCTGTGACCTCTATCCATCCCTCAAAGGTCCTCTCTCGGTGACACGCGCCATGCATTTGCAACAAGGCAGATGGAATGGCAGCATTAACTGAAGACAACAAATGTGATCGACATGTTGTTATGGAGATGTGGCTGCAGAATGACAATGGCTGGGATGTGATTATTGAGGGGTTGTAGGGAGTTAGGCAGAATCAGCAAAAAACCAAACAAGGTCCCGTTTTGTT
>NW_025145093.1:0-1293 GCF_004010195.1 Chiloscyllium plagiosum | reverse complement strand
GCTACTGTCCCAGGCTAGCACGCTACAGTCTCGTGCAAGCACGCTTCAGGCTTGGGCTAGCACGCTACAGTCCCGGGTTATCACGCTACAGTCCCGGGCTAGCATGCTTCAGGCTTGGGCTAGCACTCAACAGTCCCGGGCTAGCCCGCTTCAGTCCCGGGCTGGCACGCTACTGTCCAGGCAAGTACGATACAGTCCCAGGCTAGCACGCTACAGTCTCGGTCTAGTACACTAATGTCCCGGGCTAGCATGCTACTGTCCAGGCCTAGCACGCTACTATCCTAGGCTAGCACGCTGCAGTCTTTGGCTAGCACGCTACTGTCCCGGGCTAGCACGCTGCAGTCTCAGGCGAGCACGCTATAGTCTCAGGCTAGCATGCTACAGTCCCAGGCGAGCACGCTACTGTCCCAGGCTAGCAAGCTACAGTCTCGGGCTAGCACGCTACAGTCCCGGGCTAGCCCGCTATAGTGCTGGGCTAACACGCTACAGTCCCGGGCTAGCACGCAACAGTCCCGGGTTATCACGCTACAGTCCCGGGCTAGCATGCTTCAGGCTTGGGCTAGCACTCAACAGTCCCGGGCTAGCCCGCTTCAGTCCCGGGCTAGCACGCTACTGTCCAGGCAAGTACGATACAGTCCCAGGTAGCACGCTACAGTCTCGGTCTAGTACACTAAGGTCCCGGGCTAGCATGGGACGCTATAGCTGGACGCTATAGCTTGAGCTGGCACGCTATAGTCTCAGGCTAGCACGCTACAGTCCCGGGCTAGCACGCTTCAGGCTTGAGCTAGCACGCAACAGTCCCGGGCTAGCACGCTTCAGTCCCGGGCTAGCACGCTTGAGTCCCGGGCTAGTAAGCTACAGTCCCAGGCTAGCACGCTGCAGTGCCAGGCTAGCACGCTACAGTCCCGGGCTAGCACGCTACAGTCCCGGGCTAGCACGCAACTGTCCCAGGCTAGCACACTACAGTCTCGGGCAAGCACGCTACAGTCCCGGGCTAGCACGCTACTGTCCCAGGCTCACTCGCTACAGTCTCGGGCAAGCATTCTACAGTCCCAGGCTAGCACGCTGCAGTGCCAGGCTAGCACGCTATAGTCCCGGGCTAGCACGCATCAGTCCCGGGTTATCACAATACAGTCCCGGGCTAGCACGCTACAGTGCTTGGCTAGCACGCTGCAGTCCCAGGCTAGCACGCTGCAGTCCCGGGCTAGCACACTAGAGTCCCAGGCTAGCACGCTGCTGTCCCGGGCCATCACGCTTCTGTCCAGGGCTAGCACTCTACTGTCCTGGGCTAGC
>NW_025145092.1:0-1293 GCF_004010195.1 Chiloscyllium plagiosum | reverse complement strand
AGAAGGGATGTTGTCTTCAGTTGAATGCTTGCATTGACTCACTGATTCACAGTATCTGCTACGTATTCTTTTTGGGTTCCTATGAAAAGGAATTAACTAGTTCTGCTTGTTGTAAACTCCTGGAAAATATTTGTGAATGTTGCGGTCTTAAAGGTGAAAAGACTAAGTGATCGTAAGTCATCAGTTATTTTGTTAGAAAGAGCTTGATTCAAACATTTCGAACACATACACACACACACACATCGTTAGTCTGCTGTGTTACAAGGGGAAAACAAGTCGCTTTCTTCGGCGTAAAATAAATATATGCCACTTCCAATTATTTATTAGTCAACTAATTACCTACATTTGTTATTAAAAATTGCAATTTGTCTAAATATTGTTATGACCTTTGATCAAATTAAATTTCTAATTATTGTTGATTCATGAATTGCCGGGAATTTGATTTTTTTTTTGTTGTTTTCCATACACCTATTCGTATTGAATGTAAGATTGACATGCTTTGACAATATCGGAAAGTGTTCATTTGAAACTTGTCTTCGAATCTTTCACTGATTTTGACTTATTGCATAAGATTACACGTATCTCAGTGGTTAGCAATGCTGCCTCACAGCGCCAGGGATTCCCTCCTCGGGTGACTGTCTGTGTGGACTTTGCACGTTCTCCCCAAGTCTATGTGACTTTGCTGTGGTGTCCTCCCACAATCCAAAGATGTGCAGGTTAGGTGAGCTGGCAATGCTAAATTGCACATTGTGTTCAGGGATGTGTGTATTAGTCAGCAGGAAATGTGAAGAAATATGATCAGGAAAAGTGTTTGGGTGGGTTACTCTTTAGAGGGGCATTTGTTTCAAACAAATTGCCTGTTACCACACTGAGGTAACAGGGATTCTACAGTCGTTTAATTGCGATTCTCTAAGCAATTGTCACATTTTTAAAATGTTGATTTTAATTAATATCTTTAACATTCGATTATCATTGTGTTCCTAAATCTTGTAAAATATGTTATTGATATTAATGCTCACATAAAACACTACACATGAGGCCACACAAAGATCGTCATGACCATCTAATTACTGTTCAGTGGAATAATCAGAGTAACTATGTTTGTTCCTGAGATCAATCCCCACTGCCACAGTAAGGATCTGTTATCATTCCCTCCAATAAATACAATAGTTGTTCTATGGTATTGCAGTTCAGTAATTACACACGATACTGGTTGGTCAAAGCAGTGGTTATTCTTTATTATGAATGGTCAATGATTCCAACGGAAGAGATGTTCATATGTCCTGATGTATT
>NW_025145091.1:0-1293 GCF_004010195.1 Chiloscyllium plagiosum | reverse complement strand
TCTCTCACTCTGTCTCTCTGTCCCTCTCTGTGTCTCTCTCTCTCCCTGTGTCTCTGTCCCTCTCCCTCTCTCTGCCTCTATCCCTGTCTCTCTCTGTCCCTCTGTCTCTCTGTGCCCCCTCTCTCTCAGTCTCTCTATCCCCCTCACTCTCTCAGTCTCTCTGTCTCTCTGTCCCTCTCTCTCGCTGTCCCTCGGTCCCTCTGTCCCTCTCTCTCTGTCTCTCTCTCTCTCTCTTTGTCTCTGAGCCTCTATCTCTCTGTTCCTCTATCTCTGTCTCTGTCCCTCTCTCTCTATGTGTCTCTCTGTCCCTCTCTCTCTCTTTCTATGTCCCTCTCACTCTTCCTATGCCCCCTTCTCTGTCCCTCTTTCCGTCCCTCTCTCTCTGTTCCTCTCTCTGTGTGTCTCTCTGTCCCTCCTCTATCTCTCTCACTATCTCTCTCTGTCCTTCTTTCTCTCACTGGGTCCCTCTCGCTCTGTCCCTCTCTCTCTGTCCCTCTCTCTCTCTCTCTCTTTCTGTCCCCCTCTCTCTGTCTCTTTCTCTCTGTGTCCCTCTCTCTGTCTGTCCCTCTCTCTCTGCCCCTCTTTCTCTATTTCTCTCTCTCTCTCTCCGTTCCTCTCTCTGTGTCCGTCTCTCTCTCTTCGTCCCTCTCTCTCTGTCCCTCTCTCTCTATGTGTCTCTCTGACCCTCTCTCTGTGTCTCTCTGTCACTGTCTCTCTCTTTCTATGACCCTCTCTCTCTTTCTATGTCCCTCTCTCTGTCTCTCTGACTCTCACATTGTGTCCCTCTCTCTCTCTGTTCCTCTCTCTATGTCTCTGTCCCTCTGTTTCTCTGTTCCTCTCTCACTCTGTCTCTCTATCCCTCTCTGTGTCTCTCTGTCCCTCTGTCTCTCTGTCCCTCTCTCTCTCTGTCTCTGTCCCTCTCACTCTGTCCCTCTCTCTCAATGTGTTTCTCTGTCCCTCGCTCTTTCTGTGCCCCTCTGTCCCTCTCTCTCTTTCTCTGTCCCCCACTCTCTCTCTCTGTCTCTTGTCCCTCTCTCTCTTCCTTTGTCCCACACTCTCTTTCTGTGTCCCCCTCTCTCTCACTGTGTCCCTCTCTTTGTCCCTCTCTCTCTGTCCCTCTGACTCTCTCTGTGACCCTCTCTCTGTCCCCCTTTCTCTCTCCCACCCTCCCCTTCTCTGTCTCTCTATCCTCTCTTTCTTCTGTCCCTCTCTCTGCCTCTTTGTCCACCTCTCTCCCTGTCTTTCTGTCCCTCTCTCTCTGTCTTTCTGTCTCTCTCCCTCTCTCTCTGTCTG
>NW_025145090.1:0-1293 GCF_004010195.1 Chiloscyllium plagiosum | reverse complement strand
TCCTCTATCCAGGTCACTATGTTATCCCAACTCCATGAGCTTTTATTTTCGGCAACAACATTCGATGTGACACGTTATCAAGTACCCTCAGGATCCACTGCACTCCTGCAGCCTCTGGGTAATGGGGCCCATTGTAACCCATTTCCCCGTCTGCCGCTCCTCCCTGTACATTCAGATGTGGGTCCTGATTGCTGACACCACCGGCCCCTCTCCTACCTGAGTAGCTGCCTGGTCTCTGCCGGTCCCTCCAAGTGCCAACGGCCTGGTGCATTTCTTCCTCAGCCAGCAGCGGAGCTGTGGCAGTGAGGTGCTCACCAGCTTGTGCTGCCACACTCTCTAAGGCTAACCTTCCCACCGAGGTCTCAGGGTCAGAGCTGGTGGGGTGTCTTTTACACCTCTGTACTCTCGTTCTCACAAGGGTAGGAGGTGGCTTGTGTGGGGAATGGCCACGTTACTGTGGGGGTGGTGGAGATGCTGGTGGCACCCGCAAGGCACAGAGAGAGAGAGAGAGAGAGAGTGTCATGGCCACTGGTTGGCAGTGGTGTGCGATGAATGAGACTGACAGAGCAGTTAATGGGAGAGTGGGAACAAGGCACAGCACAAGCTTTCGGAACAACATCTCATTTTCGACAGAGGAACTTTCCAGCTTTGATGTGTCAATACTAATTTCCACAAATTCAGAGTTTGACTGCATTTTTTCTCCACTGCACTTTTCTTTAATTCCTGCAATCTCTGACGTGTTGTTATATTCTCAGCTCTTTTACACACACAGCTTTCCTTTCAGTCTTATTTACATTGCTCCTAGTAGAGAGGACCCGGGCACACTTTAGATTAGATTAGATTCCCTATAGTGTGGAAACAGGCCCTTCGGCCCAACAAGTCCACACCGACCCTTGGAAGAGCAACCCAACCAGACCCATTCCCCTACACGTAACACTACGGACAATTTAGCATGGCCAATTCACCGAACCTGCACATCTTTGGACTGTAGGAGGAAAACGTGTGGACTGCAGATGCTGTAGATCAGAGCCAATAACGTATGGCTGGAAAAGTGCAGCAGGTCAGGCAGCATCCAAGGAGCAGGAGAATCAACGTTTCGGGCATGAGCCCTTCTTCAGGAAGGGGAGAATTGTACTAAGTTAGGGAGAATAGTGAAATAGTTCCGGTGTGTGATTCTCTGAAAGTGGCAGCCCTATTTTTTTAACTGTGACCCTCACCTCCTCCCAGTTCTAGATTCTCCCAGAAAAGGTAACATCTTTTCCACATTGAATTGGTCAAGCCTCCTCAGGATCT
>NW_025145089.1:0-1293 GCF_004010195.1 Chiloscyllium plagiosum | reverse complement strand
TGTTCGCTTTTTGATTTCCTTATCATTTTCATGGCCCTCCTTTTCTGTATTATAATTTCTGACATTTTACAGGTTTCCACAATGTCTGGAATTCTTCTGAAGTCACTTCTTATAATTAAAATAATCTTCAGTTTGATATGTTAACCATCATTAAGTCACTTTATGACTCTTTGGTGTGTTTACCTTAAAAAACAGACTTTTGTTTCAGACTTTGCAGTATTTCCATAAAACAGATATATCGAAGAACATTGCAAGAAGACAGAGAAGAGATTGCGGGGGGCTGGCTGATATTTTACATCATCACTGGTCACAGGTGATATGCCGGATGACTGGAGGGAATGCTGTGCCCTTATTCAAGAAGGGCTATAAAGAAAAACCTGGGAACTATAGACCAATAAACCGGACATCTGTAGTAGGTAAGGTACTTGAGAAGATTCTGAGAGATAAGATATACATACATTTGGAAAGGTAGGGTGTGAATAGGAGCAGTCAGCACGGCTTTGTGTATGGGAGAGCATGGCTCACAAATCTTTTAGACTTCTTTGATGAAGTGAGCAGCAACGTTGACGAGATCAGAGTGGTATATGTAGTCCAATTGATTTTAGTAAGGCCTTCAATAAGGGTTCATATAGTACGCTGCTCTGGAAGGTTAGATTGCATGGAATGGAGTGGGAACATGGCAAATTAGATACAAAATTGTCTTGATGGTAGGAAGCAAAGAGCAATAGTGGAAGGATACTGGTCACACTGGAGGCATGTCACTAGTGGAGTGCCTCAGTGTTCGGTGCTGGGACTATTACTGTTTGTTTTATGTATAATGATTTAGTTTAGAATGTACAAGGCATGATTAGTAAGATTGAAGATGACACTAAATAATGTGGTCTCGTGAACAGTGACGAAAGTTATCAGACATTGCAGCACGACATTGATCAGTTGGGGACGAGGGCCAAGAAATGGCAAAGAGAGTTGAATGTGGATAAATGTGAGTTCTTGCATTTTGCAAAGTCAATTCAAGGTCGGGGTTTCATGTTGAATGGTTGGGCCTTAAGGGTTGTAGTGGAACAGCCAGAACCTGGAATTCAGGTGCACGGTTCTCTGAAAGTTGATTCAGAAATAGACAGGGCAGTGAAGAAGGCTTTAGGCACACTGACCATGATCAGTCAGGACACTGAATATTAAAGTTGGGGAGTTATGTTGCAGTTATACCAGATGTTGGTGAGGCCATACTTGTAGCGTTATGTTCAGTTATGTTCACTTTGATCTAGGAAGGACGTTATTAAAATGGAAGGGTTC
>NW_025145088.1:0-1293 GCF_004010195.1 Chiloscyllium plagiosum | reverse complement strand
GTTTACAGGAAGAACTGCTGGACTTCAGGAGTTAAGTTATGAGGAGAGATTATACAAATTAGATCAGCTTTCTATAGAATGTAGATAGTTACAGGGAGATCTTGAATTCAGGTGCACGGTTCTCTGAAAGAACAGTCACAGGTAGACAGGGCAGTGAAGATGGCTTTTGGCACACTGGCCTTCATCAGTCAGGGCATTGAGTATAGAAGTTGGGAAGTTATGTTGCAGTTGTACAGGATGTTGATGAGGCCGCACTTGGGATATTGTGTTCAGGTTTAGTCACGTTGCTATAGGAAGGATATTATTAAACTGGAAAGAGTGCAGAAGAAATTTACAAGGATGTTGCCAGGACTCAAGGGAGTGAGTTATAGGGAGAGGTTGACAAGCTAGGACATTTTTTTGTAGAGTGTAGGAGATTGCAAGGGAATCTTACAGAAGTGTATAAGATCATGAGAGGCATGGATAGGGTGAATGCACTCAGTCTTTTTTCCCAGGGTTGGGGAATCGAGGACTAGAGGGCATCAGTTCAAAGTTAGAGAGGAAAGAATAAAAGGGAATCTGAGAGGCAACTCTTTTATGCAGAGGGTGGTACACAAATGGAATGAGCTGCCAGTGGAAGTGGTTGGGGCAGGTACATTAGTAACATTTAAAACAAATTTGGACAACCACATGGATAGGAAAGGATTAGAAGGATATGGGCCAAGTGCAGGGAAATGGGGTTGGCGTGGATGGATATTTTGGTTGGTATGGACCAGTTTGGGCCAAAGGGCTTGTCTCTGTGCTGTAAGACTCTATGACTCTATCTGATGAAAATCTTCAACATATTAACAGGAAATGACAGGGCAAATGAAGGTAAACTATGTCTACTGTTTGGGGAGTCTAGAACCAAGGGACATAGTCTGAGAATTAGGGCCAGATCATTCAGGAGAGATGTTAGGAAGCATTTCTATACACAAAGGGTGGGAGAGGTTTGGAACTCTCTTCCATAAATGGCAGTGGATGCTGGATCAGTGTCAGTGAACAGGAGACTGAGATGGATTATCAGCTGTGATCTTACTGATGTTACCAAGATGGCGGCAGAATAGGGCTCCTGAGCTAGAGTTTGTCTGCTCCGGCTGCTTTCCTTCCTTCTTTTCCCCTTTCATTCTCTTTTTAAAATTTTTAAAAAAGTTTTCTTTTTCTCTCTACTGGAATTAGCAGCAGTGGGTGGGGGGGCCCAGAGTGAGGACTTTGCCAGTTGGCAAGCCAGGGCAGAACTGTGGCGGTCAGCGGCACCATGGAAGTGGCAGGGGC
>NW_025145087.1:0-1293 GCF_004010195.1 Chiloscyllium plagiosum | reverse complement strand
CACAAGGACTACTATTCTCTATAATATGCACAGTGTCAGCTATTCTCTATAATACACAAAGGGACTGGTGGTCTCTATAATACGCACAGGGACTGCTATTCAAAATAATTTACACAAGGACTGCTATTCTCTATAATATACACAGGGAGTGCTATTCTGTATAATACAGACAGGGACTATTATTCTGTATAATACACACAGGGACAGCTATTCTCTGTAATATACACAGGGACTGGTATTCTCTATAATATACACAGGGACTGCTCTTCTCTATAATGTAAACAGGGACTGTTTTTCTCTGTAATATACACAGGGACTAGTGTTCTCTATAATACACACAGGAACTGCTATTCTCTATAATACACACAGGGATTGCTATTCTCTGTAATATACACAGGGACTAGTGTTCTCTATAATACACACAGGGAGTGCTATTCTCTGTAATATACACAGGGACTGGTATTCTCTATAATATACACAGAGACTGCTCTTCTCTATAATGTAGACAGGGACTGTTATTCTCTATAATATATACAGTGACTAGTATTCTCTATAATACACACAGGGACTGGTATTCTCTATAATACCCACAGGGACTGGTATTCTCTATAATACACATAGGGACTGCTATTCTCCATAATACACACAGGGACTGCTATTCTCTGTAATACACACAGGGACTGCTATTCTCTAATAATACACACCGGGACTACTATTCTCTATAATACACGCAGGGACTGCTATTCTCTTTGATACACACTGGGACTGGTATTCTCTATAATATACACAGGGACAGCTATTCTCTATAGTATACACAGGGACTGCTATTCTCTACAATACACACAGGGACAGCTATTCTCCATAATCCACACAGGGACTGCTATTCACTAGAATATACACATGGATTGCGATTCTCTATAATACTCACAGGGGCTGCTATTCTCTATAAGTGACACAGGGACTGGTATTCTCTGTAATACACACAGGGACCGCTGTTCTCTACATTACACACATGGACTGCTATTCTCTATAGGAAACACAGGGACTGCTAATCTCTATAATACGCACAGGGGCTGCTATTCTCTATAATATACACAGGGGCTGCTCTTCTCTATAATACACACAGGGGCTGCTATTCTCTATAATATACACAGGGACTGCTCTTCTCTTTCAAAGTCACAGGCAGAGGTATTCTCTACAATACACACAGTGCCTTCTATTCTCTTTAATATACACAGGGACTGGTATTCTCTGTAATATACGCAGGGACTAGTGTTCTCTATAATATTCACA
>NW_025145086.1:0-1293 GCF_004010195.1 Chiloscyllium plagiosum | reverse complement strand
TTGCAACATTTAAGAGGCATCTGGATGGGTATATAAATAGGAAGGGTTGGAAGGATATGGGCTAGGTGCTGACAGGTGGGGCTAGATTGGGTTGGGATATCTGGTCAGCATGGACAAGTTGGAGCGAAGGGTCTGTTTCCGTGCTGTACATCTTTGTAACTCTCTGACTCTATGACCTTAGAGAGGTTTGCTAAATCATGAAGAGCATGGATAGGGTGAATAGCCAAGGTCTTTTCTACGGGGAAGAGGAGTTCATACTGGCACACATAGGGTTAAGTTGAGATGGAAAAATTTAAGATGGACCTAAGGGGTAACTTTTCTTGAACAGAAGTCGGTGCATGCATGGAATGAGCTGCCAGAGGAAGTGGTGGAAGCTGGTACAATGACAGCATTTGAAAGGCATCTGGATGGTTATATGAATAGGAAGGGTTCAGAGGGATTGGGGTCATGTGCTGGCAAATGGGACTGGATCTGTTCAGGGTGAATGGGTTTAACGGAGCGGTCTGTGTCCGTGCTATGACAATTTAACTCTCAGTCATCAGCATAGAGAAACCGTGAGACATGATTGTTGGCAGATCATTTGTCTGAATGTTGAAAAGTGTTTAGATCAACCCTGTGCCAACGCTTGGACAGTCTGCCCCATGCACTTCCTATCTTTAATAGAGTCATAGTGTCATAGAGATGTACAGCACGGAAATAGACCATTGGTTCAAACCTTCCATCCCATCCAGATACCCGAAATTAATCTAATCCCATTCGCCAGCATTTGCCCCACATCTCTCTAAGTCCTTCCTATTAATATAGGCATCCAGATGCCTTTTATATGTTTTAATTGGACCAGCCTTTTCCTCTGGCAGCTCATTCCATATACACATCAGTCTCTACAAGAAGAGGACTGCCCCTTAAGTCCCTTTAAAATCTTTCCCCTCTCACCTTGTACCTTCAACTTCCAGTCTTGGAAATAGATATTGGCTATTTCCCCTGTCCATTCCCCTCATAAATCTCTACAAGGTCACCCCTCAACCTTTGAGGGAAATAGCCGCAGCCTATTCAGCTTCGCCTAATAACTCAAAACTGTCAATCCTACAACACCCTTGTAAAACTTTTCTGAACCCTTTCAAGTTTTATAACATTATTCCTGTGGCAGGGAAAACAACATTGAATGCAGTATTTCAACAGTGGGCTAACCAATGTCCTTGACAGCCATAACATGACCTCCCAACTCCTATATTCAATGTACTGACAATAAAAGCAAGCAAACCCGGCATTGCAAAGTGGATAGAGTGGGAACCG
>NW_025145085.1:0-1293 GCF_004010195.1 Chiloscyllium plagiosum | reverse complement strand
GAACAATATGTGATACATGCTGAAAAATTGCTTCCCCAGGAGAAGGATAGTTGGAAACTAAAGAAGGAACAGCAAGCACATAAAGCTCAGCTTCCTATGATGCACATGGTCACCCAGCTGTTGGAGGGAGATACTGCAGGAAAAGAGAGAGACAGAGAGGAAGGCTGCAGAAGAGGAAGAGAAAGGGGTCGCGGGAGAGGCGCCTGCAAAGGTAGATCTGGTGGGTGCTTTATTTACGTATCAGTGAACCACTGGGTGTGACAGAGCCAGCACAGACAGCCTCAATCGTCCCTGGAGGCTGGACAGCAGGGTGACTGAGAGGGGAAGGCTGAGGTGGAGGTGGGCAGCCAACGAGGTACAGGTAAGCCTCCTTCCTTTATGCTTGGCAATGAAGACTCGATTATGCTAATCACTTCGACTAACCTTATTGGCACTGAGATATGTCCCACCTCGATATTGAGCTCTGAGATTGCGAAATGTGGACAATATGTTCATTCTAACAATGATGCCTATAAGTCGATGCCTACCTCAATGTTATATGTGGAAGTTACACCAGTTACTTTTTCTGGTAGACACAGGGTCAGCATTTTCAGTCATTAAATCAAGCCAGTTCAGAGAGTCAACGCCATTAAAGTTGAATGGAAGGTTTCTGAACTCAATGGGTGCATCAGCAGTTGTGCGACGAGAGAGATTTATGGCACTGCTGCAGAACAGAATACCCGTTAAAACCTGAGGCTTTAGCAGGAATTACTCCAGTCTTTGAATTCCCCTTTTCAAGCAATAACTCTGTTGTTCCACGCACCTCAAATGTTCCTAACCCCTGTACTATATTAGATCAAATTCCACCGGACAGTAAATGGTTCTTTGCTGTGGATTTTGCAAATGCCTTCTTTATTGTATCAGTACACCCAGATAGTTAATTCTGGTTTGCTTTTTGATTCAAAGAGAAATCATATACCTTCACATGACTTTGTCAAGTTTACTGTGAGTCCCCCACCATTTCCAATGAGGCTCCATGCAGGAGTCTGGAGACTTTTGTTTTAACCCTGGAGTCAGCGCTTCTGCAGTGTGTTGATGATTGCTTGATAGCAGCATAAACTACACCTACAGGGATCCCGTCCGCGCTCACCCCAGCCCGGCCGGAATTTCACATTGGCCCCAAGGTCCCGTACTTCCCGCGGGAGCCTGTGCCCCACAACCTGAGCCGCCTCCGAAACTTTAATTTTGTTTCGCTTAGGGAAATAAAAAGAAGAGCCCTGAACAGACTGCTGCTGCACACCGTCCACCTCTTCT
>NW_025145084.1:0-1293 GCF_004010195.1 Chiloscyllium plagiosum | reverse complement strand
CTGCACCGTTTCCAATTCTATCACATCCCTGCTTTCATGATAATTGCAGAAAGACACACAATACTCCAGCTGGAGCCGGTTGAGCAAATGAAATTAACAACTTAGAAAGCCACAGAAACTGCACTTTTCCAATAATGTGACTTTTACACTATACTGCCCCGTGGAGACAGACAGAACTGCAGATGCTAGAACTCAGTGTCGACAGTGTGATGATAGAAAACACAATAGGTCAGACAGCATGTGAGGAGCAGGAGAATTGATGTTTCTGGCATAAACCCTTCATCATGAATGAGGTTTGTGGCCTTGGGGGCTGAGAGATAAATGGACAGTTTGGGGTTTTGGGGGCGTGATAGCTGAGAATGCGACGAGTAGATAAAGGTGTAGAATAAGATACTGGTTCTGACAGGAGGTGGAGCGGGTAGGTTGGAAAGTTGATGTGCAGGTCATGAAGGCAATGCTGAGTTGGACTCATGAAACTAGAATAATGTGAGGGAAGGGCGAATGAGGAAATTGGTGATCCCATGTGGCATCAAGGTCACAAGCGGAAGATGAGGCCTACTTCTTTCAGGCGTCAGTTGTTAAGGGAATGTCAATGAAGAAGGCGCAGGACCTGCATGTGCTTGGCAGATTGGGAGGTGAGAATGATTTCCATCAATGATGAGCTTCCAACTGCATGTCAAAACTATCATTACGAACATGTTATTACATCTCAGGAACAGTATCTAACACTACCACACCTGATGAGAAGGCGAGGATTGCAGATGTGAGAGATTAGAGTCAGAAAGGATGATGCTAGAATGCACAGTGGTTAGGCAACATCTGAGGAGCATGAGTGTCAATGTTTCCAACGTTCTTAACGAAGAACTTATGTTCGAAACATCGACTTTCCTATTCCATGGATGCTGCTTTACCAGGTGTTCTTTTCCATATCCACACGTTTAACTCGACACCACCTCAGCTCAACTGCATAGGAAAATTAAGATGCACCTGTCACCACTCAGTTGATTCTTCTGTCGCATGCGAGACAAACTGCAACATTCTTTTCCCCATAAATATCAGGTCATTCAGATCACTAAAGAAAAGAAAACTACAGAGACTGAATATCGGAGAGAAAAGAAATAATTGTTGTCGAATTCAGCATCCTGTCAGTTCAACTGAATGTTTGAATATTAAAATTGGTAAATGAAAAGAGAAAGTTGCCGTTTAATAACTGCTACGTTCTGATTCTCAAAAGAAAAATAGAGTTTCATGAACTGGAAGTTTTTGGTCAGGTAATGCATGCTCACCTTGTCA
>NW_025145083.1:0-1293 GCF_004010195.1 Chiloscyllium plagiosum | reverse complement strand
TTGTGAAGGGCAGGTCGTCCCTCACAAACCTTACTGAATTCTTTGTGAAGGTGACTAAGGAGGTGGACTAGGGTAAAGCGGTAGATGTGGTGTATATGGATTTTAGTAAGGCGTTTGATAGGTAGGCTACTGCAAAAATATAGCCCATGGTAGGCTACTGCAAAAATACGGAGGTATGGCAGTGAGGGTGAGTTGGAGGTTTGGATTAGGAATTGGCTGGCTGGAAGAAGACAGAGGGTAGTAGTTGATGGTAAAGGTTCATCTTGGAGTGCAGTTACTAGCGGTGTTCCGCAAGGATCTGTTTTGGGACCATTGCTGTTTGTCATTTTTATAAATGACCTGGAGGAGGGGCTAGAAGGTTGGGTGAGCAAGTTTGCGGATGATACGAAAGTCGGTGGAGTTGTTGACAGTGAGGAAGGATGTGTCAGGTTACAGCGGTTATAGATAAGCTGCAGAGCTGGGCAGAAAGGTGGCAAATGGAGTTCAATGTAGGTGAGTGTGAGGTGATTCACTTTGGTAAGAGTAACAAAAAGATGGGGTACTGGGCTAATGGTCGGATACTTGGTAGTGTGGAGCAGAGGGATCTTGGTGTCCATGTACACAGATCTCTGAAAGATGCCACCCAGGTAAATAGTGTGCGGCCGCATCTGGAGTATTGTGTGCAATTTTGATCGCCATACTATAGGAAGAATGTGGAGGCACTGGAACGGGTGCAGAGGAGGTTTACCAGGATGTTGCCTGGTATGGTAGGAAGATCGTATGAGGAAAGGCTGAGGCACTTGGGGCTGTTTTCATTGGAGAAAAGAAGGTTTAGGGGTGACTTGATAGAGGTGTACAAGATGATTAGGGGTTTAGCTCGGGTTGACCAAGAGAACCTTTTTCCACGTATGGAGTCAGCTATTACGAAGGGGCATAGCTTGAAATGAAGGGGTAGGTATAGGACAGATGTTAGGGGTAGATTTTTTACTCAGCGAGTCGTGAGTTCATGGAATGCCGTGCCAGTAGCAGTGGTGGACTCTCCCTCTTTATGGGCATTTAAACGGGCATTGGATAGGCATATAGAGGATAGTGGGCTAGTGTAGGTTAGGTGGGCTTGGATCGGCGCAACATAGAGGGCCAAAGGGCCTGTACTGCGCTGTATTTTTCTATGTTCTATGTTCTATGTTGCGCCCCTGGTCCTGACTACTGTTAGGAAGTCTGTAAATAACTCCCACTATGGTTTTTTTGCCTTTGTAGTTCCTCAATTCCACCCACACGGAGTCCACATCATCCGACGCTATGTCATTCAGTGCC
>NW_025145082.1:0-1293 GCF_004010195.1 Chiloscyllium plagiosum | reverse complement strand
GAGGGTGATCATGTCGTGGTGTCAGTGCCATTATCACAACATTCCCCAGGAGTGCTGCAGTGTCTCCTGCCTCAGCACTTAATTTCCACAAAACTGGGAATGAAGGAATGAGAAGAAGAGGATGAGAAGCAGAAGTGCTTGTGGAAATGCGGGAAGAATCTCCAGGTTAAAATAGTAGTTAAAAAGAGCAACATACACTACTGGATTTAAACCTGGAAAATGAAGCCAGAACGCGAAATCAGAATATATACCAATTCAAACAGGACACTGAGTTTCTCGATCAGCAACACAATACTTGCGAGAAATAACGAGCTTTCAATACAATGAGCAGGCACCAGTGTGATGGGAGGTGCTTTCACCAGCTAAGCTACGGCGCCACGTTAAAAGCCAGATTTGTCGTCCATATGTGCAATGTCTGAACCATTTGATCACAGGAATTCGAAAACGCGTTTTCTGTATTAGCCTTGCTCAGTATGAATGGCAATCAAACTCTACTTGTGCAAAAACAGACATTTCAATGCTGAGCATTCCCCACTGAAAAGGCACAGAAAAAGACAGTATCCTCTTGCATTGGCATCCAACAGATATTTTCATCTGTTTAAACTGACAGAATAAAGAGGATATGCTCATCTCCTCTCGCGTGCCATTAACCACGTTAATACACACGCAGGGATTTTCAAACCAAGATGAACAGGTTCATTGTTGTGAATTGACAGCAGTGGTGTGTGAGTCATTGTGAACAGTGAGAAATAAATGCTGAACTAATAGCACTGACACTGAGCCTTGCACCATCAGCTCCACATTCACATCTTGTGTCATGTCTCCTCGGCATCATGCATTTGACTTTAATTATTCTGCCTGCACCTCTCCTCAAATTATTCCCGACCGCTTGCAGTGTCGAATTAGTACATGCAATTATTAGAAATGCACTTCTGGGACGCAGTTGTCTTTCAATGAGATAAGATTCACTGCCCATCCCTAATTATTCCATAGATGTAGGGGACGAGTTACTTTTGTCAATTCCTCAAAGACGCCACTCCTGACGCCACTCTGTCAATGTAACTCACTGAGAGAAGAGCAAACTGACGCCACTCAGTCAGTGTTACTCACACAGGGAAGGGGAGACTGACCCCACACTCTCAGTGTAACTCAGCAGACTGATCCCACACTGTCAATATAAGTCATTCACTGAAGAGCAGTCTGACCCCACTCTATAAATGTAATTCCCTCAGGGTAGAGCAGACTGATCCCATTCTGTCTATGGCAGTCACCCAATGAATGAACACTAACTCC
>NW_025145081.1:0-1293 GCF_004010195.1 Chiloscyllium plagiosum | reverse complement strand
CTATTGTTCCCTCACTCCCAACAGCCCCCCACAGCCTCATGGCACCTTCATCTACAAGTGCACAACATGGAACACCTGTCCATTTCCTTCCTCCCTCCTCAGTATGCAAAGGCCCAAACAGGTGAAGCAATACCTTATCTGTCCTTCACTTAATCTAGTCTACTGCATTCACTGCTCACAATGTGGTCTCCTCTCCATTCGGGAAATAAAGCATCGACTGTGTGACCGCTTTGCTGCACACTTGTATTCTGTCTATAAAAAAGACCCTGAGCTTCCAGTTGCCTGCTCCTTTAAACATCACCCTGTTCCCTGGCCAACATCTCTGTCTCAGGGTTGCTAAGAACAGCACCTCATTTTCCACTTCTGGACTCTGCAGCCTAACTGACTCAATATCGAATTAAATAATTTTAAGAATTGAGCACGCCCATGTCCTTACCTCAACCCCAACACATCAGGCCTCATCATTCAGAGTCTGGTATTACACACAGCCCATTGTTAGCCACAAACCATCCCCATTAACAGTTCCTCACCCTCCGAGCCAAACTGTTATTGATTCCTTTGTCTGTCCAACTGTTCTTCCTTGTCTTTAGGCTCTGTGCCCAGATATTATACAGTCCTTACCCCAATCCCCACACTCATGTCTGCATATAAACTGACATTTTCTGAGCTGCCGTCAGTTCTGAGGAAGGGTCACTCAAACCGAAACATTAACTCTGATTTCTCTCCATAGATGCTGCCAGGTGTGCTGAGCTTTTCCAGCAACTTCTGTTTTTGTCTCTTATTTACAGCATCCACAGTTCTTTTAGTTCTTCACCTGGTCGATCAGTGATTCCTCTTTCTCTTCCTTGACATGTCTGTTTCTATTTCTGGTGATAGACTGACCAATAATATCCACTATGATCCCATTTCTCCAGCTACGTAGAGTATACATTCTCACACCCTGCTTCCTGTAAACACTCTATTCCATCCTCCCAGTTCCTCCATCTCCGTTCCATCTGCTCCGACAAGGCAAACTTTGAAAAGGGAGCCTCAGAAATGCCCACATCCTTCCTCAACTGAGGATTCACCAGAACTGTCATTGAGAGTGCTTTCAATCGGGTCCGACACCTCCCACACTTCTGCCCGCAACCCCTCTCTTTTCTGCCACAACAACGGCAGTGTTCCCTTTGTCCTAACCTACCATCCCACCAGCATCCACAACCAGAAGAGCATCAGACACCATTTCCGCCACCTGCAAGTAAGATGTCACCACTAGGCATGCATTTCCCTCCCCTCCGTTGTCAGCCGTTTGCA
>NW_025145080.1:0-1293 GCF_004010195.1 Chiloscyllium plagiosum | reverse complement strand
GGTTGGCACAGACAGGTTGGACCGAAGGATCTATTTCCGTGCTTACATCTCATAGAGTCATAGAGATGTACAGCATGGACACAGACCCTTCGGTCCAACCCGTCCATGCCGACCAGATATCCCAACCCAATCTAGTCCTACCTGCCAGCACCCGGCCCATATCCCTCCAAACCCTTCCTATTTATATACCCATCCATATACCTTTTAAATGTTGGCAATATTCCAACAGTGGCCTAACCAATGTCCTGTACAGCCGCAACATGACCTCCCAACTCCTGTACTCAATACTCTGACCAATAAAGGAAAGCATACCAAACACCTTCTTCACTATCCTATCTACCTGCGACTCCACTTTCAAGGAGCAATGAACCTGTACTCAAAAGTCTCTTTGTTCAGCAACATTCCCTAGGACCTTACCATTAAGTGAATAAGTCCTGCTAAGATTTGCTTTCCCAAAATGCAGCACCTCGCATTTATCTGAATTAAACTCCATCTGCTACTTCTCAGCCCATTGGCCCATCTGGTCCAGATTCTGTTGTAATCTGAGGTAACCTTCTTCGCTGTCCACTACACCTCCAATTTTGGTATCATCTGCAAACTTACTAACTGTACCTCTTATGCTCATATTCAAATCTTTTATGCAAACGACAAAAAATAGAGGATCCAGCAACAATCCTTGTGGCACTCCACTGGTCACAGGTCTCCAGTCTGAAAAACAACCGTCCACCACCACCCTCTGTCTTCTACCTTTGAGCCAGTTCTGTATCCAAATGGCTCGTTCTCCCGGAATTCCATGAGATCTAACCTTGCTAACCAGTCTCCTATGGGAAACCTTGTCGAACACCTTACTGAAGTCGATTTCGGTGACATCTACCACTCTGCCCTCATCAATCTTTTTTATTACTTTTTCAAAAAACTCAATCAAGTTTGTCAGACATGATTTCCCATGCACAAAGCCATGTTGACTATCCCTAATCAGTCCTTGCTTTTCAAAATATATGTACATCCTGTCCCTCGAGTTTCCCTCCAACAATTTGCCCTCCACCGACATCAGGCTCACTGGTCTAAAGTTCCCTGGCTTGTCCTTACCACCCTTCTTAAACAGTGGCACCATGTTAGCCAACTTCCAGTCTTCCGGCACCTCACCTGTGGCTATCAATGATACAGCAAGAGACCCAGCAATCATTTCTCTAGCTTCCCACAGAGTTCTAGGGTACACCTGATCAGATCCTGCGGATTTATCCACTTTTATGCATTTCAAGACATCCAGCACTTCCTCCTTTGTAATCTGGA
>NW_025145079.1:0-1293 GCF_004010195.1 Chiloscyllium plagiosum | reverse complement strand
GTTAGTTTTTGACCTAGCCTCCCATGTCTAAACGCCTAATATTATCAAAAACAATATTTCCTTAGCTCAGGCATAAGTGACACACACATTATCCGGAGAATGTGAGCCCAGTTGTAGCCACTCCATCCAAGGGAAGGAGAATGCCTCTCAATAACTCCACTCTCACACTGCCTCCTCACGTCAAGCGGTTCAAAGAGCAGAAATGGGAAATGAGGGATATGGACAGACAGTCGGAGAATGTAAATGACTGTAATGTGAATACACACAGACAAAGAGAAACAAATAGACACTCATATTGAAGTAGACATTGAAAAAATAGAATTCTCTATTGGGAAAAAAAGCGAATAATTCATGCACATCCTTTCACAAGCTCACGGCAGCTAAAGCATCATTAGAGCCAATAAAGTCCATTTGAAAGGTGAAGGCGAGGGCTGTCAGCTTCTGAGAATGTTTGATATAGATGTTGATTCCGCAGTTAATACTGATCATTTCGCCAGCATTATAATATACAAACACATAATTAACCTGTTTTTTTCTCCGCTAATGGTTGCAGGCCTACTGAGTTCCTCTGTCATTCCCGGATTTGTGTTTGCATTTCCGTCATTCAGTGGTCTTTGTTTCGAGGTATCATGAATCATGCTTGGGACAAAAATTGATAATTTCTCACCGACACATTAAATTTCATGCTTTAGCACCGCTGTCACCGTGATCATGTTGCAGCCATACAAAGCGCTGGTTAGACAACACATGGAACATTGTGTTCGTTTCTGGTCGCCTTGTTATAGGAATAATCTGGAAGCTTTAGAGAGGGTGCAGAGGAGATTAATCAGGATGTTGGGCATACTGAAGGGCATGTGGAATGAAGAAATGTCTCAGGAGCTCGGGCCTTTCTCATTGATGTGTAAACGAATTATAGGGGACCTGTTAGAGGTGTTTCAGATGATGAGGGCTATAGATAGAGCGGAAAGCCAGAAACGTTTTCTGATGTGGAAATTGCTATCACGAGAAAGCATAATTTAAAGGTGATTGGAGGAAGGTTTAGGTAAGATGTCAAGAATGGTTGATGCGTGGAATGCACCAGCAACTGTGGTAGTAGAGACAGAAACATTGGCGGCATTAATCGATTCTTGGATCGGCGCATAAATAATATAAAATAAAGCATATGCAGACAAATTGATCTTAGAGTAGAATTTAATGTCGGCACAAAGTCGATGTTCGAAAAGCCTGAACTCTGCTGCACTCTTCCATGCTCCATATATCCCGTTAAAAGAAAGTAATGCAGGTTTGATAACT
>NW_025145078.1:0-1293 GCF_004010195.1 Chiloscyllium plagiosum | reverse complement strand
TCCTCAGAATAAAGACCAACAATGTGACCACACATACGACACACTTTTTTTTTCTTAAGGAAAATGTTCACAGTTTATTATTGCGATGAATAGATCAACTTTAATTTTCTTGAACTTTAAGTCTTTTTAAAACTGTTGCCTAGCGAGCGCTGACGGCAAACTCACGCATACACATGAACAACAACTAGGTCAAGGGGTATAGTTGAGTGGGTGGGAATAGGGAGGTCGGGGTGCAATCAGGTCACCATTGAAAGGTAGTGCAGGTTTGAAGGAGTTTCGTCTTATCCCTCTGCTACTTTTTGTTAAAAACGACCTTGTTCCTCCTCATGTACAGAACATTTGAGATGAGGGGCGTGGAACGCTGGTGGAGAGCGTCGTGTGTTGATGGGGTTTGTGGTGAATTGAGTGAGATTGGCCTTAACTTGATACTCATTTCTTGACACATTCTCCAGACTATCATCACAGAGTCTTTTGATTGATAAGAAGTCACATCGAAAGATAATACATTTTATTCCAATGAGAAGGAGGCATTGTATTAAAGTTCACTCAGACAGGTAATGGGGTGAACATGGAATCTCTATTTATTTCATTAATTCAGTCTCGAGTGAACTATCACAGCTTCGTCCAAATGACTGAACTTTACACCCTCCTGCTGGCTTCAAATGACGGAGACAATCTTTCAGATCAACAGCGATTTGAGCCTCGCTGTTTGGACCTGTGCCTGCTCTCAACTGATTAAGTGCATTTGAATTTTGCAGAGTTTATCTGGTCTTGTGTGTGCGTGTTTGTGTGTTTGGGAGGGTGATTTTTTCTGATATCTTGTGCTTTTTTTAAAAAAGTGATCATGTTATGTGTTATTTCAGATCCAGTAATTTGATGCATTCAGAAATCTTAGTCGGTCATCAATCGAATTTGTAATTTGTCCCTCAAACTAATGCTTTTTTTGGTCTTCCTTCTTCACAGTTAACATTGAAATGATTTTCGTCTTGCTTAGTTAAAAATGTGGATTGTCTCCATATGTCAGTCGTTCCCTGTCAGCTCTGGCATCAGTGGATCTCGTGGTTGTTACCTTCGATGTGGTATTGAGGCACATTCCAATTGTTTATGAAGAATAATTTTATTCCCTCTTTTGTACCCGTGACTGTAATATCTCTGCCATTCTGCTGCCATTCTGGTTGACGTCGGTCCTTTCTGAATGTCATCTGACATTCTTCCCTGGCTTCATCAACAAGTGATTCCAGACCCACACAAATATGAATGAGCGACCTTCAGGGAATTTGTGGCGTTTCATAT
>NW_025145077.1:0-1292 GCF_004010195.1 Chiloscyllium plagiosum | reverse complement strand
CGGTATTTGCTATTTATTGTCAGCCTATATTGAGGGAAATATTCCCTATGGAACCGAACCTCCTCATCTATCAGATTCACACCGTCTGGTGTAATTTTCGACAAAGAGTGGCAGATAACTGTCAATCTGCAAATATGGGTGAAAATTCACACGAATCGCCCTGACCACTCTGAGTCATAGTTTGCAATTTACGTGTAACAAATCCATAGAGTTAAATGTCATGCTGCATCCACAGGTGCACTTCCCATTGGATCGACCTTACAAACCAGAAGCGTAATGCCCAGTTCAAATGTAGCCAAACCTGGTAGTTAACTGTTAATCTGCAGGATTAGATCCATTATTCAATGAAATAATGGACCAATCAGCTATATATTGCCAGTTTAAATGTAACCTGGTCTGGCCAATAACTATCAATCTGCATCAATACGTTCATGGTCAACAGGAATACTCCGACGAAACCCTTCTAACTAATCACTGCTCTCCTGTCCTGAAGGATGAACGGTGTTTTTGAAAAATCAGTTTGAAATATCAGGAAATCTCCTGATGAATGCAAAGCAATCGTCTTCGACATTTCCTTCAACAAGAAACCTAGTTAGTCTAGAAAAGCAGGGTATTGAACTGGAAACTTTACAAAACCCAAGGTGAAACNNCACGTGGATGAGAACAGGCACTGTCCTACTTCTTAGTATTATCTATATTCTGGCCAAAATGTGTTATTCATCGTCAGTCTTATCAATCTGCCTTCTTAACACCATCATATGTAGGTGCAATATAAGGCCACACGGTGTTTCCAGACATTTGAAACATTCATTAGATCGTGAATGAGCTGATCGTCCTCACATTCACGTTCCTCCCTTTTTACTGGTTAAAAATCGATCTATCTGAACTTTGAATTTTCTTAAGGATGCAAGTTCAACAGCCTTCTGCGGGGAATACTTCCACAGATAAACTAACTTATAAGAAAACAAATCCCTCTTCGCCTCTGCTTGAAATTGGTTACATCTGATCCTCACTATTAACCACAATGCTATATTTCAAGTCATCTGCCAATTTAATAATCATATGTTTCATATTCTCACCCAAGTTGTGAATACACAGTTCAGATTCCAGAAACATGGGATGCAATTGCTTAAAAATAAAGAAGAGATTGTAAAAGAGAGATGAGGATACTTGTTTCTCTCTAAATCAGAGGGTTGTGAGTCTTTGGAAATGTCTTCCTCGAAAGGCAGTCTTTGCAAACATTTTTTTGTTACGGCAACTGTTGATAGATTCCTGAGGATTGAGACAATCAA
>NW_025145076.1:0-1292 GCF_004010195.1 Chiloscyllium plagiosum | reverse complement strand
TATTTTCCAGCTGCCAAATTATTGTCCTATGCTGATCCAATCAGATTGCCTCGACCACTTGCTGATAACTTCAGTTCCTAACTATCTTAGTTCGAATACATCTTTTGCATTTATTAAAATCTTTGATATCGTTTGCAAATAGTTGAGGCCCAGCACTGGTCACTCTGTCATTGCAGTCAGTGATTTGTGTTAAAATGATAAAAATCGATTTTTCCCTAATTTATCCCTGCTTCCGGCTCAATGATCCGTCCTCCCCAATTCACATGTAGTTACTTTGGAAGGCAATATTCCCTTTCATTTCCTGTGTAACAGCCATGAGAGTTAAAAGATCTGTTCCAATTGCTGAGTAAAAGGCTCGAATGGCTGAATGACCTCATTCCGTTCCCATGTAAAACTCTTGATGGGCTGAATAGCCTGCTTCAGTATATGCGCAGTTATGAATGTTGCTAAATATTTTGGAACAATTAATGAATAGCCTACTTCTGATCTTTTGATGGAGGGAAGTGCATCGATGGTGCAGCTGCTGATGAACTAAATTAACTGATGGATACCCAGTTTACATTGGCTTAGACCTTCAGAAGAATGTCCTACTTCACAGGAGGTAGTGCCACATAACACATTGGGCAGTATCTTCAGAATGAGGCTGAGGCATTCTCTCCATTCGGACTGTCTGTTCGGCTTTCCTACAGAGGTTGTCAGAGATAGATCCATCTGTTCCAAGGTGTATGTTGAGAATGCTTCCTTCTTGTCGTTTCCCCCATCGCTTTCCACAAACTGAATGCTGCGTATTTGAGGCTTCTGCCTGCTCAGTCAGTGGTGGATCTGTGGAGACTTGCTTTGTAATGGACATTGAAGTCCCACACCCTGAGTGCGTTCTGTTTCCTTGTCACCCTCAGTGCTTCCTCTGAGGAATTGAGTTATCACCAAGGGGTGGTGTGGAAACCAGTAGATGCCGACCATCAGGAGATTTTCTGGACCTGTTACCATGAGATTTCCTGGGTTCTGGAGAATTGCAGGGTAACTCCTTTCCTGACTTTATCCCCGTGGATTTTCCCACCACTGGTGGGTCTGCCCTGCCCGCCGGACAGGATATAGCCAGGGATGGTGATGCAGCTTCATTCAATATTACCCATCAGGCATGATTCTGCGAGTATGGCAGTATCAGACTGTTTCCTGACCAGTGGTCGGAAAACGCAACCAGTCAGGCAGAATTATATGAGCTGGAGAATCGATATTTCTGCCATATGCCCTTTACCACGAATGAAGCTTGTGTATCTTTTTTTTTGGGGGGG
>NW_025145075.1:0-1292 GCF_004010195.1 Chiloscyllium plagiosum | reverse complement strand
TCTATTTGCCAAAGTTATCACATGTCCCTTTTTATGCTCGCAATTTCCCTCTTAAGTATACTCTTGTTGCCTTCAGAATCTTCTAGTGATTCACTTTAAATCAGTAATTAATAGGCTAATGATGACCATTCCGATTGTCGGAAAAATCCATCTCATTCACTGACACCCTTTAAGGAAACAAACTGCCATTCTTCCCTGATCTGGCCTACAAGTGACTCCAGACCCAGAGCAATGTGGCTGACTGCTAACTGCCCTCTGCGAAATTAGGGATGGGTTATAGATGCTTGCCTAGCCAGCGTCGCCTTCATCGTGTGAATAAATTAAGACGAAACACTCAATTCCTGCTGTCTATACCTGACATATGCTTCCCTTTTATCTGTGACCAGAACCTCAACTTCTCCAAACCTCCAGCATTCCTTACACGTACCAGCCTTACCCTTCACCCTAACAGGGACATAATGTCTCTGTACTCCTGACATCTCATTTTTGAAGGCTTCTCACTTCTCAACTGACCCCCCTTTCTCTGCGAATACCTGTCCCAATCGACTTTGAACATTCTTAGTTAATATCATCAAAATTGGTTTTCAACAATTTAGAACTTTACGTTTTAGACTTGCTTCATCCCTTTGCATCTCGATTTTAAAACTGAAAGAATTCTGATGACTTGCCATAAAGTGCTCTCCCACTGATACCAAAACCACCCCCTCCCAACTGCCTTATTTCCCAAGTGTAAGGTGACGATTAGCTCCTTCTCTGTGATGGAGTGCATTGGTCAAGCAGCTGCAGCGTGGTAACTGGGATTGGGGTCAGCAGAGTCTTCGACTCATTGGTTTGAATGTAAAAATAATTTGTCTCAGTGCCATTTTCATTGAGTGTGACAGAGGGGTTCTCTGCACGAGGCTGTGCTAGTTTCCTGGTGCTATCTTATCGGACTCACCTCATTCGCTCCCCACCCCACGTGTCCTTCTCCTTCAATACCAGCCCGATTCTCCCACCCATCAAGGTTGAAGGTACTCACCATCACCCGCATGCCCCTTGATATTCCGTGATACTTGGCACTGGTGCCATCGTTAAAAGGCCAATAGGCACATGGTTGAGCTTTCTCAGGTTAGAGCTGCCCTGCACAGTTTACCCTGAGCAAGGCAGATAAGGGGCAATTGCACCACGGTTTGTCGACAGGGACACGGACGTCCTGGTAGATGGTCTAGTACAGGGGGACCATTCTCTTCCCAGAGGAGGCCACACCTCCAGACCCAGAAATCATGGTCTGGGCTCACCACCCAGCATGCAAC
>NW_025145074.1:0-1292 GCF_004010195.1 Chiloscyllium plagiosum | reverse complement strand
TTACCCCATAGTGTTCAGGGATGTGTAGGTTACGTTGGATTGGCCATGCTAAATTACCCCATAGTGTTCAGGGATGTGTATGTTCGTTGCTCCCGTCCGGGTTAATTGCCGAGTTATAGGGTTGGGGGCATGGGTTTTGGTGGGTTAACGTTTGGAGGGTCAGTGTGGACATGTTGGGTGAAGGGCCTGTTTCCACACTGTGGGGATTCGATGTCGTGAGCTGTCGATAAAGTGGCTCGCCAGAGACTTTTTCCAGCGTGTAAACAACTATCACGAGGGGGTATAATTT
Organism: Chiloscyllium plagiosum; assembly: GCF_004010195.1. Classification (NCBI taxonomy): domain Eukaryota; kingdom Metazoa; phylum Chordata; class Chondrichthyes; order Orectolobiformes; family Hemiscylliidae; genus Chiloscyllium; species Chiloscyllium plagiosum. Next base: position 1,003 of record NW_025145074.1, on the reverse strand, counting down.
CATGCTGGTTGGAGGTTTAGGGGAGATGTCAGAGGTCAGTTCTTTACGCAGAGAGTCGGGGGCGGGGGGGTGGGTGGATGGTCATATATTCGGGACATTTAATCGACTCTTGTGTAGGCATGTTGACGAGAGTAAAGTCATGAGTTTGTAGGTTAGTCTCATGTTCGAGTAGGATAAAAGGTCAGCACCACATTGAGGGGCCGAAGGGCCTGTGCTGTGCTGAATTGTTCGACATTCTGCGTTCTCGTCCTGTCCTTAACCAAAAGCCTTTGAAATGTTATAACGACACCCATCGGCCACTCTCTGTGTGAAAAACGTTACTACACACACGTCTGTTATATATGTTTCCCCTCTCACCCTAAACCTGTGCCCCTTTAGTTCTGGACTCCCCCACCCCAGGGGAAAAGACCTTGTCGATTTTCCCTGTCCATGCCCCCTCGTGACTTTATAAACCTCAGCCTCCGACGCTCCAGGGAAAACAGCCCCAGCCTGTCCAGCCTCTCCCTGTAGCTCAAACCCTCCACTCCCTGCAGCTTTGCAGGTAAATCTCTTCCAAACCCGCTCCGGTTTAATAACAGGACGACCAGTGCTTCAGACAAGCCCTCACCCATGTCCTGTACAACCCCACCACGACCTCCCAGCTCCTGGACAAGTTGGCTCTGACTAGCCCTGACCGTCGTTGTCATTCTCTACATGTCGCCGGCACCCCGATTTCACATTTCTTGGCCCCCTGGACAAGTTCTCACTTCCCACCACTTCCTGTCTACCACCCCTCAGGGCAGTAACGTAACCTGCATTCCCATAGCAACATCACGACTTGTTCACCAGCGCGGGCGTCGCTGTCTGGGACAGGATTCTTGTCCATCCCTACCACCCGCAATCTCTCCGGATCAGGTGAGAACGAACTCTCCTCTCTGACCCCACTCTCCTGGTGATTTAGGATGCAGGGGATTACAGCGATAGGGAGGGGTGTAGGGGCTGAAGGGGGTTACAGAGATAGGGA
>NW_025145073.1:0-1292 GCF_004010195.1 Chiloscyllium plagiosum | reverse complement strand
GTGCATTGGACATGCAAAATTGCCCGTAGTGTTGGGTGTAGGGGCAAATGTAGGGGAATGTGTCTTGGTGGGAGTGCACCGGCGGGTCTGTGTGGACCAACTTGGCGTAAGGACCTGTTTCCACACTGCATGTAATCGAAAAAAAAAAGGCATCTGCTATTGGAGGGAGAATATGAGCGACAGTCGACAAAAGATGTCTATTCTAGTTGCAAATAAATCTTTTTTTCTTTTCAGAGTGGAGAAATTATATTGAACCCAGCTTGCTGCTGTTGCACTAGCCCATCTTTACATCTTTCAATGATTCCTTTTGTTATGCCATTATATAGATATTCGTTTATGTTAGTCGTTCATGGGATACAGGTTATCTTGTGCTGAGATATAATCGACATTGCATCAGTAGTTCCCCTTGGTGTCGGTATTGGTGAGCTGGCTTCTTAAATCACTTCAGTCCATTTCTTGTTGTTACATGTTTGGTGTAGTGAGAGACAGAGCTCCAGGATATTTTCGCCTCGTGTTACTGATGTTTAAATTACGTTTACCCAACTACAGACTCTGAATGGCTTGGAGGACAACTTGCAGAAGGTAATGTCTCCATGTACTGCTGACCCGTCTTTCTCAGTGGGAGGTGTTGTTTATTGGGAAGTTTCTATCTGCAGAACTTCGGTGAACTTCTGCCATGTATCTTTTAGCTTGCACATGTTGACTGTGCCGAGCCTCGATGTCAGAGTGATTGAATACTTGTGGATTTGTTACCATAAACGTGAGCTGCTTTTAATATGATGCTGGTGATCTTGATCAATGTTACTGCAGCTGTTCGAGCAAGTAAGGAATACTCCATGAACCTCCCAATATTGTGCTTGCAGAAGGTAGACAGACTTCGAGGAGTGATGAGCTCGGTTACTCCCAGCAGTATTCCTAGTACTTGACATCTTCTTGCAGCTGCATTGTTTATTTGCAAAGTGAAATTCATTAACTACCATGAGTAGTATTTATGGTTTCGTATTGGGGATTAAGAAATTGTAGCCCAAATGAATGCTATGGGGTAATGGTATGCTTCTGTCTTATTAGAAATGTTCTTTACATTGCAAGTGTACGCCAAATTTGCATATTTCCTAGATTAAACGACATACCATAATAAGCTACAATATCTGAAGAGTTGCATTTGTTGCTGCAGCTACGAGGGAAAGATCAAAATGGCACAACGATAGTGTCCCTACCTTTGAGACAAGCGCCCTGGGCTCAAGTACCACCTGATCCCAAGGTGTGTCATAACGTCCCTGAAAAGGTGGATT
>NW_025145072.1:0-1292 GCF_004010195.1 Chiloscyllium plagiosum | reverse complement strand
GCTGCCCGCTACCGGTAAGTACTTTTAAAACCAAGCGGTCTTACCTTCGCTGCTGCTCGCACTGGAAATGACCGACGGCTTCGAAGGGTGAGTATAAATGGAATGAGCTGCCAGTGGAAGTGGTTGAGGCAGGTACATTAACAATATTTAAAAGGCACTTGGACAAATACATGGATAGAAAAGATTTAGAAGGAAATGGGCTAAGAGCTGGGAAATGGGGTTAGCGTGGATGGACATCTTGGTAGGCATGGACCGGTTTGGGCTGAAGGGCCTATTTCCATGCCGTAGGACTCTATGACTGTATGAGTGCTGCACTATCAGAGGTGCCATTCTCCAAATTAAATATCAAATCTCGGACCAAACTACCTTCTGAAGTGGGCAGTAAAATCTTCACTATTCTTCTTGGAATCCTGACCAATCAGATCAGTGTTACCATGTTTATTGTCCCATGGAACCTCCTGTGTGCTAATTGACTGCTAACTCTCCCAACAAAATACAATGGACACCACTGTCACAAAGGGACATGGCAATGAGGGACATGATAAGGTGAATGGCAGGTGTCTTTTCCCTCGGCAGGTTGGAGAAAGTGAGCATTGCAAATGCTGGAGATCAGAGGCGAAAGTTTGGTGCTGGAAAAGCACAGCCGGTCAGGCAGCATTCAAGGACCTAGACAACTGAACAACTGGTTGGCTTCTCCCATGAGCTATCTTTTTTATTCTGATGGGCAGAACTTATCTTGTGATGCTAGTTAATTTATTTCAGGTTCTAATTGTTTCATACAACACTAGAGATATGTAATAAATTCTGTTTAATAATAAACAATAATGTTCATCCCATGAACAAATGAAGAGAGTATACATTGCTAGTGAAAATACCATGAATCACAGATGCATTCATAATGTTCAGGTCCTGTCTAGAAATTTATGTGTTGTCCATTATGGGTCGGGGGATTTCAAGACAGGGGACATATTTTTAAGGTGAGAGGAGAAAGATTTAAAAAAGACACAAGGGGCAATGTTTTTATCACAGAGACTGATTCATATGCGGAATGAACTTCCAGAGGAAGTGGTGGATGCGGGTGCAATTACAACATTTAAAAGATGTTTAGACAAGTAAATGAATAAGAAATATTTGGAGGGACATGGGCCAAGTGCAGACAGATGGGACTAGTTTATTTTGCGATTATAAAAGGTCTTTTCCCTGGGTCAGTGGAGTCCAGAATTAGAGGGTATAGGTTAAGGGTGAGATGGGAAAGATTTAAAAGGGGCCTAAGAGACAACTTTTCACGCAGA
>NW_025145071.1:0-1292 GCF_004010195.1 Chiloscyllium plagiosum | reverse complement strand
ACACTCGTTGCAATTTTCCCACTCCCCCTCTGTTTCTGCCCCATTCAAGACATCTCTCGAAAAAGTCATATTCTCAAACAGGCATTGTCGTTTTCAGCCTGCACCTCCCAATGCAATAATCACTATCTCCTAAATGTGATCACATTTGATTCACTTGGTCAAACAAATCCAAAACCAAATCTAACAACGCACCCATTATTTCTGGAGTGGGCAATGATTGTACACATAATTACAACTTTATACCGTCGGGATCTTTTTCTAATCCCCCGCCGGACTCTTTATTTAAATTCCCCTGCATCCTTCCTACAATCGTGTGGACGTGTTTAATTGGCAAGGAGGTTCTGCTGTAATTGTTAATGTTATTGCTGAGGTGGCAGCTGCATATTATGTGCAATTCTGGACTTCTCACTAGAGGAAGGATATCTGGCATAGGATGAGCCTCCTCTGCATCGCCTCCCCATGAGCAAAGGTTGAGCCACATGGAGTATTCTCTCTAGAATTTAGAATAATGGGTGGCATTCTTATCGAGACATACAATATTACTAAAGTAGAAAATAAGATAGAAGCAGGCGAGTTGTTCGCTCTCTTGGATGAGACTAAGACTCAGGGACATGGCCTTCAAGATTAGGTGGAGCAGACATAAAGCAGAGATGAGGAGAAAATGATTTTACCAGAGAGTATGATCCAATGGAATACTCGAACGCAAGAGGCAGTAGAGGTAGCTTCTTTAAATATGTTCAAGACACAGTTGGATGAGTGTTTTCTCAAGGTAGGGGAATAAAGGGTTCTGGAGGAAGGAGGAGCTGATATGATAGGCAGATCAGCCATGATCTCACTGAATGGTGGAGTAGTCTCGACGGACCAAATGGCCTAGTCCTGCTCATTTAAAAAAAAATATATGGAACTATAAAGTTAAAAATCATACAACACCAGGTTATCGTCCAATAGGTTTATTGGGAAGCAATAGATTTCGGAGTGGTTCGTAATAAACCTGTCGGACTGTAACTTGGTGATGTGTGATTTTTAACACTGTACACCTTAGTCCAACACCGGTATCTACAAATCACAAAACAATAATTGTTTCTTTCTTGTTCCTTCGATCTTCTCAGATTACGTCCATCCTTGAACAGTCTGAAACTTCCTTTCCTCCCAGCATGAAAATGCCATTCTTTATTATGACTGTTTCCGCTCCTCCTTTCCTTCATTGACCATCTTTGCTGGACTTCTTGTAACGAGGAAAACTTAATAGCCGGTCTGCTCTTCCTTGCCCTTCAATTTATATGTCTGCTCCA
>NW_025145070.1:0-1292 GCF_004010195.1 Chiloscyllium plagiosum | reverse complement strand
CGTCCCTAGAGAGTTTCTCTCTTCTATCAATAAAGGGATGCTTTCAGGGTTTTATCCCATAGTATGAGCGGGAACATCACCCACACCAGTAAAAGGAATCAGCAGCTCCAAAGAGAGGTGCAGGAGAGGTCAGTCTGTGAGAACATTAGACTGCAATGTTCCAACAATAGGCATGAGTTTATCCTATGGTATTTACTGGCTTTCCCAGCCTTGGATGTCATTAGCATATCGGATTGAAGATGTTCTGCTGGTTATTCAAGTTGGTTACTATCCTATTCTTGCTATAGTTGGTGTTTCTGGTAGGTCACTCAGTCTGTCGATCGAACTGCATTGATACTGATGATATGTAAATTTTGGAAAGGTGCAAGTCAACTTTTTCAGTTCCAATCAAAGATTCCATTCCTTGGAAATAATAACGAGCAAATTATTATTTACAAATTACGGCCCAATTTGCGGGGATCAAACACACTGTTCTCAACTATCTTGATTCATTTTCTCCTGCAAAGTTTTACATCTCCATATCCTCCCCACATGCCAATCCTGTCCAGAACAAACATTAAGACGTCCCAGTCTCCTCCTCAGCCTCAGTGCAACTCCTGAATAAACCATTGTTTGCGCCTTTGTTAATTCTGAACACATGTTTCAAATCCCTTCTTACCACATGTCCATTGCAAAATAATTGAACTTGAGATGACTAACTTGTTCTCTGTATAGAATCTGAAAGATCGGAGGATAGTGTATGGTGGTCACGTCATTGGCTCGTATTCTAGATGCACAGAATAATAATCTGTTTATATCGACTTGCCTGATGCCCATTAGAGAAGGCAGTGGGTCGTACTTCCCTGGTCAGGTCTCTGTTTAACTGCAAATTCACAGCAGTTTGTTTTACTATTTACTGTCCTGTGGAACAGCTGAACCAACCACTCAGTTTAAGATCTGTATAACATGCTGCCCTACCAGGGCTGCACACATCCCGTGTGGGAAAAACAAAAGTGAAGGCAGCTCCCTTCCTTTGCCTATTTCCCATAATCCAACAGCTGATTTCCATTCAAGGAGGTGACCATTCACGGTTTGTGGTGCATTCTTTGTGATTGAGTCTCTCCCCGAGTGTCGTTTCCATCTCGATAGGCATCTCTACTGCTGGCTTTATTGATGTTGATCTACAGATGTAAGGATGTTTTACATTCCACGTTAGTGGCAATGGATTGTAAATGAATGGTTTCCTTTGTCACATGAAGGAAATGGAGCAAGCTAAGTGTGAGAAAGGAATTATTGTGATCAAACCTGTGAGT
>NW_025145069.1:0-1292 GCF_004010195.1 Chiloscyllium plagiosum | reverse complement strand
GTCTGTGTATATCTGTGTAATGGCAGCAGACAGGAAGTTCGTGGAGGCTTGTGTGTGCGTGTTTCTGTGTATATTTGTTTAATGGACGGAAACGGAGGTGCTTTAGTTTTGTGTGTGTTTCTGTGTATATCTGTTTATTGACAGGTGGCAGGGTGTTAGTGGAGGCTTGTGTGTGTGTGTTTCTGTGTATATCTGCTTAATGGCAGAAAACAATGTGGTGTTGGAGGGTTGTGTTGTGTGTTTCTGTGTATGTCAGTTTAATGGAAGGTGACAGCGTGATGGTGGAGTTTTGTGTGTGTGTGTTTCTGCATATATCTGCTTAATGGCAGGAGATAGGGTGGTGGTGGAAGGTTGTGTGCTTGTGCTTCTGTCTATATCTGTTTAATAACAGGAGACAGGTATTGGTGCAGGTTGGTGTGTATGTGTTTCTGCATATTCCTGTTTAATGGTGGGAGTCAGGGCGGCGATGGAGAGTTGTGTGTGTGTGTTTCTGTGTATGTCTGTTTAATGGCAGGTAACAAGTTGGGTGTCAAGGGTTGTTTGTGCGTGTGTGTTTCTGTGTATATCTGTTTAATGGAAGAAAACAATGTGGTGGTGAAGGGTTGTGTTGTGTGTTTCTGTGTATGTCAGTTTCATGGCAGGAGACAGGGGGATGATGTCGAGATGTGTGTGTGTTTCTGTTTATACCTGTTTAATTGCTGGAGAGTGTGTGATGGTGGACCATTTGTGTGGAAGTGTGTTTCTGTGAAGATCTGTGTAATGGCAGGAGACAGGATGGTCGTAGAGGATTGTATGTGTGTGTTTCTATTTATATCTATTTAATGGCAGGAGACAGTGTGGTCGTGGATGATTGTGTGTGTGTTTCTGTGTATGTTTAATCACAGGAGACATGGAGTGTTTTGTGTATGTGTTTCTGTTATATTTGTTTCATGGCAGGTGACAGGAAGGTGGTTTAGAGTTTTGTGTGTGTTTCTGTGGATATCTGTTTATTGACCGTAGTTAGGGTGTTAGTGGAGGGTTGTGTGTGTGTGTGTGTGTGTGTGCGCGCGTGTGTGCTGTGTAAATCTGCTTGATAGCGGGACACAACGTGGTGGAGGAGGGTTGTGTTGTGTGTTTCATTGTATATCTGAATATTGGCAGGAAACAGGGTTTTGGTGGAGGGTTGTGTGTGTGTGTTTCTGTGTATATCTATTTAATTGAATGAGACAGCATGATGATGGAGGGTTGTGTGTGTGTGTTTCTGCATATATCTGTTTAATGGCAAGAGACAGGGTAGTGGTGGAAGGTTGTGT
>NW_025145068.1:0-1292 GCF_004010195.1 Chiloscyllium plagiosum | reverse complement strand
TGGCTTGTTGTGTTCTTCCAGCCTCCTGACTGTATTATATATTTGGCAGAACAGACTTGATGGGCAGAAGGGGTTCTTCTCTCCTGTGCGATTTTACTATTCTATTTAATCACATTTTATCATAATGCTAAAATACATTATAACCAACATGCCATTATGAGCTGGGATGTTTCTGTGAGAGAGAATGTTCCTTTCACTTATTGAGAATTTCCCAAGATGATTTAATTCGTGATCTTCTTGCTTCAGTTGTAAGGGCAAAATGCAAGTTTTGTGTTCGAGCATCAGTGTAAGAACAGTAGTTGCCTCATTTTCAGCTGATACGCAGCTAATGACAATGTAATATTTGCAGCAGAAAATTCCAGTACAATTAGAATTCTAATCGATGGTATCTTTTCAGATGGAAATGACCTTGGGACTTTCAACTTTAACGGTTGATCGCATGAAACCCAATAATTCTATCACATAAAACACAACACAAAATTGAGGTGTTTTACAAGGCTGACATTTCAACGTGATATTAAGATTGTACAACATCGTCAATGGAACTGTCCAATGAAAACAAAATTGAGACAGCGTCTTGTGAGAGTCGCTCTGCAAGCAGCTGTTTTCCCAAGGTACAATAATTGCAAGACAACTAACAGCCCTTAGAACTCAACATCGAGTTCACCCATGTCTGAATACATTTTTGCCAGCCTCTTACTTAGCATTACATGGCCAGAACATTTCCGCAGGTAGCTTGCCATCAGTAAATAAACACATTTTCAATTCTTCATTTCTTTTTCACATTACCGCATATCTAGCTGTTTTTGTTTTATGGCTCGCTCGAAATAGGCCCTTTGATTGCCTGCCATTTTCTCTCCCTCCTTCTGGGCTCCATCCCCATGCAGTAGATTAATCATTCCAACCAAACCACTCAAAAAGGTCTTCAGAACAATGTCACATTTGCTTATCAGTTGCCAGTTATGGAAACCTTATCTCGCCTCACAGTATTCTCTTTATTTGTGTACACAGATACTGTTATTCCTGCTGATTTTCTCTAGTAATTTTGCATTTTTTGCTTCTGTTAGTTATCCTTGAAGATTCTTTGTTTTAGAGCCCCCGACTAAACATGTGAGTGCATCTGCATCAAAAGAGGTGCTTTTAAGAAGACAGCTCAGTGGATCTCCTCAGATCACTTTTAAGAACAACCACGATATTCTCCAGTGTTACATGAGGTTGGTTAGGTTGCAGCTGGAGTACGAGAACACATCCCTCTCTGAATCAAATATGCTGAAGTGGAGATGGTCGACAGC
>NW_025145067.1:0-1292 GCF_004010195.1 Chiloscyllium plagiosum | reverse complement strand
TTTTGTCTGGATTGATGGGTTATCTGCTGCGAAGTTGACATTGCAGCCGGGCACATCCCAGCAGCCGTGCGAGTTGGAGAGGGATCATGGAGCCCTTTACATGCGACTTTGCACGTGTTGTTATTCAGGAGCACAATTGGAAATGCAAGAAAATGGGGAGCGCGGCCAGCTGGAAGCGTGGGTTCGAATCTCACCCCAGCCACATGTCCCTGTCATCTCCAACACTGCCGCTTGTTAAAATGCTGTTTCGGTCCCCACTGTATGTTTATGTTGAAAACAAAAGTAAAATGGGTTTGCTTCCCAGGGTATTAACTGTGGTGTGGGATAGTGCCAAATATTTCAAAGTTTCTCTGCTGTCATGATCGTGTTCGCCTCCTGCGCGGAAAATCGCAAACAGCTCTGCCGTTCCAGGCAAGTTGAGCTTTTACTGGAACCAAATGGAGACTGTTATTTCATCGCTGTTGTGAAAACAAAGTCCTGCGGTAACTCTACTCGTCGTTATTTGCTTTCTGGCCAATGGGAAAATCGTTCCAATGAATTTCGATGTCATACGTTATTGAATTTCTCCCAGGTCCTTCATTTCCGTCCTGGAGACATTGGAAGGGAAAGGTAATCTAATCGAGATTGTGATTGGTGAAGTTCACTTTTTATGGCTAATTCTTATTATGTTCTTTCTTTCTCTCTTTACAGCACTGTCTGGGAAGTGGTGGTGCACTAAGGCTGCAGTATGTTTGAAAGAGTAGTTTGGAATTGCCCTGTTGTTAGTTGTGAGATTACTTTATGACTCATGCCCTCGGACTGTCTCACATTTAGCACTCATGCTTCGCTGTGTCTGAAAAAGCATTAGGTTTGCCAGTTTTGTGTGTGTTCCGTGTTAAATGCTTTCTGTTTTGCAATTCGCTCAATACATTTCGAGTTAACAGGGGTTAACATAGAACATAGAACATAGAACAGTACAGCACAGAACAGGCCCTTTAGCCCAGGGCGATTTGGCTATCTGGATTCAGAATCGGTTGGCTGACAGAAGGAAGAGCGTGGTTCTGGCTGGAAAGTATTCTGCCAGGAGGTCAGTACTGATTGGGTCCTGCATGGCTCTGTTCTTGGGCCTCTGCTCTTTGGACTTTATAAAAATAACATGGATGAGGAGGTTGAAGGGTTGGTGAGTAAATTTCCGGATGACACAAAGGTTGGCGGTGCCTTTGATAGTATTGAGGGCTGTTGCAGGCAGCAGCGCGACATTGACAAGATGCAGAGCTGGGCTGAGAAATGGCAAATGGAATGCAACCTGGATA
>NW_025145066.1:0-1292 GCF_004010195.1 Chiloscyllium plagiosum | reverse complement strand
GCAGCTGGAAGAGCTATCAATGTGGGAGCATTTTAGTGACAGTGATCGGAACTCCGTGAGATTGAGAATAAGGATGAAAATGGAGAACCATGGAGCAAGTGTAAAAGTTTTCATTTGGGAACAACCCATTTTACCAAACTGTGTGGTAATTTGGTAAAAGTGTACTAGAACCATCGACTTGATGGGAGATCAGTGACAGGGCAGTGGGAGGCCTCCAAGGATGAGACCGAGACAGAGATCATTCAGAATCTTTTCCCAAACGAGTAAGAGTGGCATTCCCAAAGAGAGAGTCTCAGCAAAGATGTGAAACTATCGATATGATGTGGAGGCTCTGGTGTCCGACTGGGGTGGACATGTTCAGGAGTCACATTACACCAGGTTACAGTCCAATAGATTAATTTAAAATCACGAGCTTTTGAAACGCTGCTCCTTCTTCAGGTGAAGCGACTTCAGTGCTGAAGGAACAGTGCTCTGAAAGGTTGTGATTTGAAATAAGCCTGCTGAACTATAACCTGGTGTCGTGTGACTTCTGACCTCAAATGAAGTCCAGTTAGAGAATAGTGAGAGAACTGTGTGCAGTTCTGGTCACCACATTGCAGGAAGGATGTGATCCCCCTAGAGATGGGGACAGTGGAGGATTTTGTCAGGAATGAGGAGTATTAGCTTTGAGGAATGATTGGTTTGGCTGGGACTGGTTTCTTTGGAACACAGGAGGCTGAGGGGAGATTTGATCGAGGTGTGTAAAATGATGAGGGGTCTGGATCGAGTGGGTAGGAAGGACTGATTTCGATCAGCACAGAGGGCAATAACCATGGGGAGAGATTGAAATGAATTGGGGGCAGGGTTAGAGGGGAGTTGAGGAGTAATTGTTTTCACCCAGTGGCTGGTGGGATCAGGACCTCACTAGCTGAAAAGGTGAGTGCGGCAGAAACCCTCATCACATTGAAAAAACACTTGGATATTCACTTGAAACACCAAAGCCTCCAGAGCTATGGAGCAAGAGCTGGTATGTGGGGTGGAGTTCGACACCTCTTTAACAAACCTCCGATCACTCACAGCTCGGGAGAACTTTATCCAAGAACACTGGAGCAGAGTTGGATCAGCACACTTCAGGAAGGAGTCACGTTGGGTGTCCATGTAGAATGTTCTAGATTTTGTTTCAAATCTTCCAGCTCAGCACTGGGGTAAAGTCAAGGGTGAGGCTGCAAAGAGTCTCAGTGTCTTAGGATCAGACAGTGTCATTGCCCTTAATGATCCCTTGTTCCCTGGAAGATGGAAGCGTGCATCCGATG
>NW_025145065.1:0-1292 GCF_004010195.1 Chiloscyllium plagiosum | reverse complement strand
GTGTTCAGTTGGCATTATTGCATATTTTAGCACAGGGAGGAAGAAAAATGTTTCCTGCCTCAGAAGCAGCAGCCTAGTGCCCCCCACCCCCGTAATTTTCTTCCGCCTGACAAGAGAAAAATATCCTGCGTCATCTTTACCAATCGTGGGGGTTTCCTGATGAAAGTTTCTTTGGCATCGTTCCACTATCTGACGCAAAGCGAATTGAACCAAGTCCAACTGTTCCGGGGAGATAACCCATTACCAGCAGCTTGTGTGAGAGGAAGAACTTCAGAGGACAGAATAACATTTGGAACATTCTGTCATCTTTCCATTTGTTACGAGTTCAGCCATTATGAAACTCTGGAAAATTTTCATTTTTTCTGTTATGTCTTAAAATGTGTGTGTTCATGTGTGCATGCAGCTTCACGTTTGTGTGTTTGTGACATTTTTCGAGAAGATGAGCCAGGCTGACACTAATATTATTGGCCTTATCACTCAACTTTGAAATTTGTTGAAACCAGTGGAAGAGTGTGACTGCAAAAGGAATCAGTGACCCTGTAACATTGGTTGTAACACGAATGAGAAATTCTGAAAGAGCTGTACAAGTGTGAATTCCCTTTCCCAGAAGTTTGTGATGTCTAGGTGTTTGCATTGAACAGAGAATTGAATGAAGGAAAATGGTGCATACAGAAAAGTGCTTCTTAGACCACAACCAGATCAGCCACGAACTTAGTGCCTGGTACAGCAGTGGCAAAATGGCTAATGACCCACTCCTGCTCCTCACTAAAATATTCCAATGTTCTATTCAGCCCCGCACAGGAGCAGATGGAGGCCACTTTCTCCCAATGCCTGGTCCACAGTAACATAGGATATCATTCAATCCCTCCAGATTGACACACACACAGTTTGGTGTGGGTTGGAAAATGTTATTGGGAAATACAAGCTGGGTTCAAAAGACACCTCTGGTCTCTTTACAGAGTGTTTCCGCTCTGCAACTTGTGGTTCGTTTGTTGGTCACGTAGTGGACCCAGATTCACTGTGAATACAGTCCACAGACATCACTCAGAGATGATACACAAAATACTTTGCTCTCTCTGACTGCAACATTCAGGAAAATTACAACCATTAACTTTCCAGTTACAGGATATGAGAACATAAGGAACAGGATGAGGTAATTCGACCAGTCAATCCTGCTGTGCCATTGTATACTATCATGGCTGACCCACTGTCAGCATCAACTCCATTCAATTCCCAATTCTTCACACCCCTCAACTCATTGATAGAGGGCAAAAACCAATCTACTTCCTCTG
>NW_025145064.1:0-1292 GCF_004010195.1 Chiloscyllium plagiosum | reverse complement strand
AATTAGAATTCATAACCGACCAGAAGAAAAACAGTTTCTTTCCAATTATAGGATTTCAATGACATCATTGCAGTTTGCCTAAAATTAATGAATGGTGGCAGCAGACAATGAGAGCTGTCATCTCGCAATGGATGCGTTATTACCACAACATTTCCTGGCAAGTCTGCAGTGTCTCCTGCCTCACTTCATTATTTAAAAAAAAACTTGTTGTGACAGCTCGAGACTAAAAGTAGAAGAGATGGAGAAATCATTGTTGAACAGAGTACAGAATCTCGCCGTTGGATGAGCAGGATAGAACATTGACTAATGGGTCCACAGCAGGCGGCAGGGCTTGGTATCACGAAATAACAACGGGCTGAGCTCAAACACAAGAAGCATGCTGAGCCCTCACTTTCGCGATATTGGATCAACAATATGGCTTTTACAATAAGTTTATGCAATGGACTTTCAATGTACGGAACATTTCAGAGCATTTGACACCATACTCGCCTGGTTATTACCAGATGCTTTAACTGACAAAGCCACATACGGTGTTCTTCAAATCCATATGTCCATTTAATTAACTATTTGATCAGAGTAACTCGGACTTCCTTGCAGTAATAAAGCTGCTCGATGAGAATATATATCAACCTGTGCTTATGAAGGAAAGAACAGGTCACAGCTGGTCTTCCTTCAGTGAAAATGCACCGAAAGAGGCAATCTCTTCTTGCTTTGCTTTCAAACTATTGCCTTCCCCTCTGTAATCTGACAGGATAAAGAGGATGCGTTCATCTTCTCGGGGCCGATAAAACGCGTGAATATGCACAGAGGGAATCTCATACCAAAAGATCAAGGTAATTGTGGTGAATTTACCAGGAGTGGTGTGTGAGTCGGTGTTAACAGTGGGTAGTAAGGGCTAACCCATTAGCACTGACATTGAGCCTTGCACCAACAGCATCAAACTCAATTCTTGCCTCACGTCTCCCAATCATCATTGACTTTCAGTTTATCCTACTCCCCCTTCGAAACTTCTCACTTGTTCCTGAATACCTTTGGGTTTCCACTTCGAAATTGCAGCCGTTTGAAACGAATTTCTGGAGCATGCACGTCACTCTTTGGGATCAGCTGCACTGCCCATCCATAATTACTCTAGAGCTTGCGATAGCAAGTTACTTTACAGAATCGTGGAAGTACTCAGCACAGAGATGCATCCATGATGTCGCTAGGGAGGGAGTTCCGAGAATTAAAACAAACGACATTGAAGGAACAGTGAGATAGATTCAGCTGAGAAAGGCGAGATTCTTAGAGGCGAT
>NW_025145063.1:0-1292 GCF_004010195.1 Chiloscyllium plagiosum | reverse complement strand
TGAGTGATTTTGGGGTGCTCACTTATCTGTATATGTTTGTGAGTAATGTTGATATTCACAAATCTGTATGTGTGTGTTTGAGCTTGGGGTACTCACTTATATGTATGTGTGTGTGTGAGTTTTGGGTCTTCCTGTATCTGTACGTGATTGTGTGTGAGTTTGGTGTATTCATGTATCTGTTTGTGTGCATGAGTTTGAGGTATTCACTTATCTGTATGTGTTTGTTTATGAGTTGATATTCACGTATCTGTGTGTGTGTGTGTTTGTGAGAAAGAGAGAGTTTGGGTATTCTAGTACCTGAATGATTTTGTGTGTAAGTTTGGGGCATTTAGATATCATTATGTGTTTTTGTGTGATTTTGGGGTATGCACATGTGTGTATATGTGTGTCTGTGAGTTTGGGGTATTCATGTATCTGCATGTGTGTTCGTATTCCTGTAACTGTATGTGTGTGTGTGTACATTTGGGGTAATCATGTATCTGAATGTGTTTACATGGGCGTTTGAGTATTCAGATTTCTGTATGTGTGTTTGTGAGTTTGGGTTATTCACGTATTCGTCCATGTGTGTGAGTTTGGTGTCTACATGTATCTGTACATGTGTATGTGAGTTTGGGGTATTCATGTATCTGTATGTGTTTGTGCATGAGTTTGTGATAGTTATGTGTCAGGTTGTGTGGATATGTGAGATTGGGGTATTCACGTATCTGCATGTGTGTGTGTGCATTTAAGTTTGGTTATTCTAGTATGTGAGTCTGTTTGTGTATTCAGGTATCAGGATGTGTTTTTGTGTGACTTTGGGTTATGTACGTACCTATATATGTTTGTTTGTGAGTTTTGGGTACTCACGTATCTGAATGTGCGTGTGTGTGAGTTTGTGTACTCATGTGTCAGTATGTGTTTGTGTGTGAGTTTGGGGTATCCATGTATCTGTATGTACGTGTGTGAGTGAGTTTGGAGTATTCAGGTATCTGTATGTGTTTGTGTATGAGTTTGTGATAGTCATGTGTCAGGTTGTGTAGATGTGTGAGATTGGGGTATTCATGTATATGTATGCATGTGTGTATTTAAATTTGGTTTTTCTAGTATCTGAGCGTGTTTGTGCATGAGTTTGTTGCATTCAGGTATCAGGATGTGTTTTTGTGTGACTTTGGGTTATGTACGTACCTATATATGTTTGTTTGTGAGTTTCGGGTACTCACGTATCGGTATATGCGTGTGTTTGAGTTTGGTCTATTCACACATCTGTATGTGTGTGTGTGAGAGTTTGGGGTATTCATGTATCTGAAAGTGTT
>NW_025145062.1:0-1292 GCF_004010195.1 Chiloscyllium plagiosum | reverse complement strand
GATTAGTTTTCATTTGAGTAACCACATTAAACACAATATTAGTCCTGCCCATCTTGAGTGGGAACATTATGAAAGAAACTTGTGTAGCTGAGGTAGTGTCTCTAATACTAGACTCGAGGGAAGGTTTCAAATCACACCTTCAACAGAAATATATCAAGAGTCGCTCTGAAAGTTGATTAGAGAGTACCTAAGCACAGACTGAATTGCTTTTCAATTCAACATTAGATCTGCTTCTATCTATTATACCAATAATCACAAAATCTGATTCTTATTTGTGACAGGTTAGCAAGAAATATGTGTACAGGTATCCCCCACTTTTGGAAAGTTCGCTTTAGCCACTTTTCTCTAACTGAAAGAAATCTGAAGAGGATTTTCACTTTTACGAAAAAAGGGGAGATGTTTCCCATTTAAATTAATGCTTCTTCGATTTACGCATTTACAGCTTATAAAAAACGTTTCATAATAATGCTTTACTTTCGGATAGTGTGGATATCTGTCTCTAATTCTGTTGCTTATAAGTTCCTGGAGAATAATTGAAAATGTTGCCGAATTAAAGATTACAATGTCTAAGTAATGAGATTGATCTATTTTTTGTTGCAAAGGGGCAAGTCCAAACAATTGAAACACATTAGAAATTATTCTCTCGTGCTATAAATTTGAAATAAAGTTGATATCTTCTTCAGTAAACTAACGAATGCTCCCACCTATTACTTGTCAGGCAGCTGGTTACCTACTTTGCAACTAAATGTTGTGCTTCATCTAAATATTACTCTGTTCTTTGATCAAAGTGAATTTGTAATTGTTGTTCAATTTATGAATATGTGTTGCTGGAAAAGTGCAGGAGGTCAGGCAGCATCCAAGGAGCAGGAGAATCAACGTTTCGGGCACGAGCCCTTTTCAAGCATCTGCAGTCCTCACTTTCTCCTCCTATTTATGAATAGTCAGAAAATTGTTTATATTTTTCCATTCACCTGTTCATTTTGACCGTAAGGTTGAAATACTTTGACAATATTGGAACCGGCCATTTGGCCCAACAAGTCTACACTGACCTTCCAAAGAATAATCCACTCAGAACCATTCTGCTTTCCGATTACTGGACATTTACCCCTGACTAATGAACCTAACCTACACATCCCTGAACAGAACATGACCAATTTACCTAACCGGCACATCTTTGGTTTGTGGGAGAAAACCAGAACATGCAAACTCCACACAGCCATGTGACCGAGGATGGAATCGAACCCCCGTGCATAACACTGTAAGACACGACTGCTAACCACTGATCTGTTCTG
>NW_025145061.1:0-1292 GCF_004010195.1 Chiloscyllium plagiosum | reverse complement strand
TCCTCGCTTCAGGAGTGCTGCCGCCCCGTCGCATCACCAAACCCCTTTGGTCCAACCGTTCCAAGCTAACCGAGCCCCACCTGCCCTGCTCCTGCCCCATATCCCTCCGGACCTTTCCCAATCGTGTACTTATCCAACATTGGAACTGCACCCACAAGTGAACCACCCTCCTCTGCGTTTAAAATAAAATGCCCCTCACGTCTTTTTTAAATCTGACTCCTCTCACCATAAAGAGGAGCCCCTGGTCTTCAAAACCAACCCCCCTCCCCCCCCAACCCCAGCAAAAAGTCAGCTCTATCCACACCTCTCGTTATTTTATACGTTGAGAGGTCACCTCTCACACTCCTACGTTCCAGTGAAGAAATTCCCAGTCCTTCCTTACAACTCAAATCTTCCACACCCGGCGACCATCCTGGGAAATCTCTTCTGAACCCTGTCCAGCTCGATATTTTCCTCCCCGGACTGGACGCAGCCCTCCAGGAGACTGTACAGTACAAACTCAACGTGACAGCCCCAACTCCCTCCACTCAAAAGGTCTGAGCAATGAAGGCAAATGTGCTGAAAACCTTCTTAACCTCCCCCCACCCCCCCCCCCCCCCCCCCCCCCCCGGGCCCTCCCCCCACCCCCCCCCAACCCCGTCTACCTGTGGGGACGCAAACTTCAAAGGAACACGTGTCTGAACCCAGAGGTCCCTCTGTTCCACAACATCACCAAAAGGCCTGACCATTATTAGATTAGATTACTTACAGTGTGGAAACAGGCCCTTCGGCCCAACAAGTCCACACCGACCCGCCGAAGCGTAACCCACCCATACCCCTACATTTACCCCTTTACCTAACACTACGGGCAATTTAGCATGGCCAATCCACCCTGACCCTGCACATCTTTGGACTGTGGGAGGAAACCGGAGCACCCGGAGGAAACCCACGCAGACACGGGGGGAACGTGCAAACTCCACACAGTCAGTCGCCTGAGTCGGGAAGTGAACCCGGGTCTCTGGCGCTGCGAGGGAAGTGTAGGGAAGTCCCCCCTCCCGCCTCGTCTGTTTTACCAAGATGTAATACCTCGCATTTATCCAGATTGAATACAACCATACAAAAGAATCCCTACAGTGTGTAAACTTGGCATTTGCCCCGAGTCCACACCGACCATCTGAAGAGTATCCGACCCAAACCCATTCCCCTACTCGACATTGTCCCCTAAGTAATGCCTTTAACCCGCACATCCCTGGGCACTATGGGTAATTTAGCACGGCCAATTCCCACCCTAACCCCCACATCCCTGGGCACTA
>NW_025145060.1:0-1292 GCF_004010195.1 Chiloscyllium plagiosum | reverse complement strand
GTTACAGAGTGGTAAGCAAGGCTGGAGATGTTATCGACATTGGAAAGCAAGGCAGGAGATGTTACAGATAGAGGAAAGCACGGCTGGAGATGTTACAGAGATAGGAAAATAAGTCTGGTGATGATGAGGAGAGTGAGGAAAGCAAGGCTGGAGATGTTATAGAGAGTGAATAGCAAGGCTGGAGATATTTTTGAGACAGGAAAACAAGGCTGGAGATGTTACAGAGATCGGAAAGCATGTCTGGAGAGGTTACAGAGACAGGAATGCAAGGCTGGAGAATTTAAAGAGATAGGAAAGCAAGGCTGGAGTTGTCACAGAGATAGGAAAGGAGGGCCGGAGATGTGACAGACACAGGAAAGCAAGGGTCGAGATGTTTCAGGAAGTGGAAAGCAAGGCTGGAGAAGTTACACGGAGAGGAAGACAAGGCCGATGATGCTACAGACATAGGAAAGCAAGGCTGGAAATGTTACACAGATAGAAAAGCAAGGCTGGAGATGTTTCAGAGAGTGAAAAGCAAGGCTGGAGATGTTACAGAGATAGGAAAGCAAGGCTGGCGATGTTAGAGATAGGAAAGCAAGGCTGGAGATGTTTCAGAGAGAGGACAGCAAGGTTAGAGATGTTACAGGGATAGGAAAGTAAGGCTGGAAACGTTATAGAGGGAGGAAAGCAAGCCTGGAGATGTTACAGTGATAGGAAAGCAAGGCAGGAGATGTTACAGATAGAGGAAAGCAAGGCTGGAGATGTTACAGAGAGTGAATAGAAAGGCTGGAGATATTTTTGAGACAGGAAAACAAGGCTGGAGATGTTACAGAGATAGGAAAGTATGTCTGGAGATGTTTCAGAGAGTGGAAAGTAAGGCTGGAGATTTTACAGAGGGCGGAAAGCAAGGCCGAAGATGCTTCACAGATAGGAGTGCAAGGCTGGAGTTGTTACATAGAGTGGAAAGCAAGATTGCAGATTGTACAGTGATAGGAAAGCAAGGCTGGAGTTGTTACAGTGATAGGAAAGCATTCTGGTAATGTTGCAGAGATAGGAAAGCAAGGCTGGAGAAGTTATGTTACAGAGATAGGAAAATAAGTCTTGTGATGTTGAGGAGAGTGAGAAAAGCAAGGCTGGAGATGTTACAGAGAGTGAATAGCAAGGCTGGAGATATTTGTTGAGACAGGAAAACAAGGCTGGACATGTTACAGAGATAGGAAAGCATGGCTGAAGATGCTACAGAGATAGGAATGCAAGGCTGGACATGTTACGGAGAGAGCGGAAAGCAAGGCTGGAGATGTTAATGAGATGGG
>NW_025145059.1:0-1292 GCF_004010195.1 Chiloscyllium plagiosum | reverse complement strand
CTGAGGGAGTGGATTTGCATGTATTTGTCAAGGCAAGAACTGATCAGGAATAGTCAAAATAGGTTTATGCATGTGAAGGTGTTCTGCCGGAACACCACTGCCAGCCATGCAGTTTCCGATGAGCAGGAGAATCGACTGGCATACGTTATTCATCAGGAAAGAGGAGATTGCTCAATACACATACGTGTAAGTTTTGTGTGGTTTTCTGGCAATGGGAGCAAAACCATTGCCTTTTTAAAAACACCATCTCAAATGTATCTTCCATCTATGAGAACGCAGACCTACGTTCTCTCTGGAGTTCGGAAAGTGGTGGGATTGACTAACTGTTTCAGAATGGAGATATTGTGTGTGCTGACAGGATTGTGAAAAAATGTCACGTTCACTGCAGAGCCACAAAGCAACTGACCATGGAAATGTATAGAGTTGATTCAGAGCCCGCACCAGTCTGTTATGGGTGCATTGTGGAGTCACATAATCTATCGGGACTTAAGCATTCTGCAAAGGTTATGGAATTTCCCGCCTTATCAATGGCTGTTTTGGTAATCATCGTCCATAATCATCACATTCCTCTTTTTCATTAAATCACCTTGTACCCTCGTACTTCTATATCTTCATCTGCGGAGATTAAAAAATATTCCTCTCAGCGGGAAGCTAACCGGTCAATTACTAAATACATGGGAGGTCTACACTTCGGAAATGAAGAATATGTCGCAAAGTCCAGCCTCGAACGTTCCAGAGATTAAATAGGTCACTTCATGAGCAGTGTCAGCACAGTCTTGTGCTTTGTGAGAGGTCATAAGTTATGTCGAAGAACGGGAAACAAAACAAAGATCTGCTCATTTTTGATACAAACTGATTTCACGCTTTGCACGTAGCGTACGTCGAGCTTTGAAAAATGTTCCTGGCAATCCCAGGAGGATAGTGCAGTCCCCTGCATCTTCTGTTTTGCAGAGCTTTCCTTCGGTGTAACCTTGCCTCCATGTGTTTAACTTCAACGCAGATACATTGGAAATGTAGCACCATACCTCGTCCAGAGTGAGGTCATCAGACCCTCGGATCTCTCTAAATGAAGGCAGCAACTGAAAACACAATCCAGAGAAAAATCATGCACGGAACACCCACTGACTTTCCAATGTCAGCTGCAAGCCAAATCCCCACGCACATGGCGTACACCGTCAGAGTTGACAATTTCTTCCTCTCCTCGGTTTATCTTCCTGTTTATAAGACCCGTTATATTGCCTCATAGTCTTACATGAATGTTTCCTCTTTCCATAGAAGCAGTTGATAACATA
>NW_025145058.1:0-1292 GCF_004010195.1 Chiloscyllium plagiosum | reverse complement strand
AGGTCAAATCACATTCTGAAACTGCCTCACAGAACCAGCCCAGGCAGTAGAAACTGAGACAAGGTAACAGATAAGCACAGACAGCTGTGCAGACAGTGCTCGTGCATTGGTCAGTAAACCAAGCTTGTGTCCAACATTGGAAGTATTTCAAACCTGTGTCAGTGTATTGCTGTGATCCGTGAACTAGATATCTGCTGAACAAGTGAAGATTTGCAGCCCACACTGCAAATGACAGTAATTGGGGCTCCCGCAAATGTATGTCTGTATCTGTACGTACCAGCTCAAGGAAAGGTTCTTTATGTGTACTTGCATCTGTATCTGAGGCGGTGGTAGATGTGAAAGTCATTGTGGGACAAAGTACACCCATGGAGTAAATCCATTTTAATATGAGTAACTGGCAGGGGTTTGGGTAACTGACAAGGGAGATATGGACAGTCAGATGTGATGTCATGTTTGTTAATATTAAAATAATGGCATTACGAATCCCAATAGCAATATAAATCACTGCGCACAAGATGGATCAAATTTCGGTGCGATTTTAGATACGAGCCATGGAGTGTCAACCCAGTTTTGCTTCTGCAGGTTTGATCCTGGAATTGTCAGCAGCAGATTATTGACATCAGTAAGACTGTACTTCATAGGTCATTGTCCCAGATAGGCTGAGCCGGTGAAATATATTCTGGAGTTGTTATGAATAACAATTAGAATGGTGAGTTATGGTAGCAGGAATCAGTTCATGGTCAAAGCGATCACCACAGCTGCACATTGTCTCTTTCAGGCTCTGATATTGGCTCGAAATTGGAGTGAGAGTAAGAAAATGATGTTTGTAATCAGAACAGGAGAGACTAATCTCCACACTCACAATATTCAAATAACAAGGGCAGTGATACAATGAATCGTGGATCACAGCTGAAACTGAAAGATCAACATAGAGACACACAAGGGACTCTGCCAGAAGGAAAGAGAGAGAGAGAGTGTGTATTAACAATTTGACTGATGTAGATAGTTTGTGGAGTGACTATCTGGATTCAGACTCTCAACTGGTACAATAGCAGCAGCAAGGAGAGTCGAGAAAATGAAAATAACAGCATTGTGTTCACAAACGGTGTATGTAATTAATAACTGAAAAGGAAGACTTACCAGGGACACCAACGATAGCCAAGATTGGAGAATAAATATATTGAATAATGTAATGTACATATGTAATTCGCCCTGAAAATGGCAAATAATCGTAATATGTAGAGAGAGCCCAAATATTTCACGATAAATCCCTGTCCACTGTTGCAATATTC
>NW_025145057.1:0-1292 GCF_004010195.1 Chiloscyllium plagiosum | reverse complement strand
CCCAGTCTACATTCCTGACCTGTGCTGCCTCATTTCTCTGGAGTGGAGAATTCTGTTGGCTCATGATCTGGAGTAGCTACAAGAGTGAGAGACGGTGACAGATGCAGCAATTAGACCCACACAGTGAGGGATACCACATGGAGAGTCACATCACCTGAGTGCCGGGTCAAACAATTGTGCAGGAAGAAAGGGTTTTGATTCATGTTGCACTGGGAGATACAAACTGTGAGCAGGCGAAGTGATGGCCTGGTGGCATTATTGTGTGACAATTTATCCAGAAACTCAGAAGTCTTCTCTGGACACAGGTCCAAATCCCATCATTGCAAATGAATGAATATGAAGTAAATGCTTCAAAAACGATGTAATTAAAAACCTGTAAGTGAGTATTAAACAATTGCTGATGTTAAGAAAAATCCATCGGGTGCATTCCTGCCTTTAGTGAAGTAATCTAAGATGGGACAGGGATATCACAGGTATTACAGAAACAACAGCTGAGGGACAGGCAGCTCAATGTCCCAGGGGACAGATGCTGCAGGAAGGACAGAAGGGGAGCTGAGAGAGGAGGAGAGCTGCTGGTTCTGACTGGGTGAACCATCCCAGCAGGACTGAGAGAGGATATTCCTGCGGGACCGCCCAGTGACGCTGTGTCCGTGGGATTAATCAGTAACAATGGGTCTTCCCTTTCCTCTGATTGTTCTACAGACCCCGAGAGCCCCGCCCTCCTGCACCTTGACCTTCTCAAGATGGCGGGCCTCCGCTCCCTCTTCCCTCAAACAAATGGCGGCCGTGACCCTGGGCCACTTCCCTGATCAGAGACCGCCGCCTCCTTACCCGGGCCTGGAGGGTATTTTCCGAGTTATTTTTAACCTGCATCCGGGATTTGTGAATTCTCTCCGCTCCTTTCTCCAGCGAGCCTCCCACACACCGGCTCTGAGCGCCGCTCTCTGAAGCCGATCGCAGCCGCTGCCGGAGAAAGCAACTCCATGTCTCTCTGTGTGTGACCTGACCAATGTGACACTGCGCATGCTCTACATAGAAACCAAACTGCGCGTGCGTCTGAGGTTATCAGTGAGTTTATAGAGAATATTCATATCTGCACAGAATCATGGGTGAAATATCAGTCATTAACAATTGCTTTGTCGAGTTATAGTTATAGAGATGTCTAACATGCAAATTGTCCGGTCCAAATCAACCATACCGGCCAGGTATGTAAATTACCAATCGTTCTGGGAGTTTGAAAAGAAGTTTCTTACTCGAGAAGGGTAAATCGTTTGGAAATATGTACGTTATCA
>NW_025145056.1:0-1292 GCF_004010195.1 Chiloscyllium plagiosum | reverse complement strand
CTATCTCCCCCTTGAGAACATTGTGCACCATCTCAGAGACATCCTTGATCCTGGCACCAGGAAAGCAACACATCATTCTGATTTTTTGCTGCTTCCCACAGAAATATCTGTCTGTACCTCAGACCAGAAAGTCCCCTAACACAATCGATCTCTTGGAATCCGACATACCCCTCATTGCATTAGAGCCAGTCTTGATACCAGAAGTTTGGCTGTTCCCCTGAGAATCCATCACTCCCTACATTTTCCAAAACACCACACTTGTTTGAAATGGGGATAGCCACAGAAGACTCCTGCACTAACTGCCTACCACTCTTACCTTTCCTGGAGTTAATCCATCTCTGTGACTGTATCTGCAACATTTTCCTCTTCTTATAACTGCCATCCATCACATCTCCTTGCTCTCGTTCATTCCTCATTGCCTCTAACTGTCTCTCCAACCAATCCATTCAATCTGATAGGATTCGCAACCAACAGCATTTATTGCAGATATAATCCTCAGTAGCCCGTAAACTTTCCCTAAACACCCACATCCGACAAGAAGAGCATATCACTCTACAAAATGGCATGTTTACTTCAATCTATAGACCCAGAAAATAGCAGTGCCATATTCCTCTACAAAACACTGTTCCAGGTTACATTAAATTTTAAATATAAGCCATAAGTATTAATCAAGAGGCATATTTCAATAAAATATTGAATCAAGAAAGAATGGACTCTACTCGCTACTAAAGACTTACTGCAAGGCCACGCTTAAAATATCCACTTAGCTGTTTCTGTGCTGTGTACTCTCCCAAACAGGTTCCTCCAAGGTTAGTTGTGAATTTCAGTATTTGTTAATTTTCCCAGATGCACTCCGATGGCCAGCAATACATGAAGGGTGGTGGGGAATCTGGAACTCACTGCCTGTAAGGGTGGGGAGAAGCAGAAACACTCATCACATCAAAGGAAGATTTAGATGTGCACTCGGGATGCCAAGGCTATGGGCCAGAAACTGGGGAAATGGGATTAGAGAATAGTGGTTTCTGACCAGCACAGACTTGATGGGCCGATGGTCCTTTTTCAGCGCTGTAGACCTCTCGAAAACTATGACTAACTCACTTTGAGATTTGTAGTCTACATCCAAGATATCATCTAAAAGTAATGTACTTTTGTACATTTCATGTTCAGAGATGAGGGGTTTCTCATCGAAAGAGAGATACAGCAGTTTCGGCCAATACTGTCTGGAGTAGGAATGAGTAGAGATCTAACTGAGGGATGTAGGAGGCTAAAGGGGGTGGGATTGACAAAGGTGA
>NW_025145055.1:0-1292 GCF_004010195.1 Chiloscyllium plagiosum | reverse complement strand
TGCAGTGATCATGATCGTTTGCTGCCACTCTGGAACATATTTGTCTTTTCTAATCAGTTTTCGCTTTATCTGTAGAAAGCTATTTCAAACACTTTCATCTCTCTCACTGGTTTAATTTCATGTTGTTTCCTCTCTTAATTCATTTATTTTTTAGTCCGACTGTCCTGAATTCAAAAAGTTGTTCTGAATCCCCAGGCCTGGGGTTTAATATCAGCATGTTTTAAAGAAACCTGTTCATTCCCACTGAACTACATGATGCCCCTCGCACCCAACGTCAGCTTTCCGCACCGCTTCCTTTAATTGACCACAATCTTTTCCTTCCCCTGGATTCAATGATGAAATCGTGTTGAGCTTTTGCTCATGATTGGAACTCAAATTTGTTACAAACGATGAAATATTTAAAATCTTTGATTTAAATGGATGCAAACTAAGCTACAGAGAATACAGACTGACGCATTATCAGGAGCAGTGGTGAGGCAATGCTTCACTGTAAGGTTGTCCACTTGGCAGACGTCAGCTTGTTTAAGTAAATTGCACATTGCCGCTGATCTTATGAGGGAAGGGTAGGTTTCAGTGGAGAGCTCAATATAAAAGTATTTCTTCAGATGAAGTACTTGCTTCTGACAGTAAGTATTGCATGCAATACTTTTGTAGAGTTTATTTAATTAAACACACACATTGAATTGTTGGTTGCTGAATAAATGTCTCACCTTGAGGAGAGTTTGAAAACAGCCACCAGAGTATTGGCATTAAATTGGTTTGAAGCAAAGGAACATGCAAATGACATCAAATTATTTTTACACTTTACATTCTATCCCTGTTAAACTGGATGGACGTGCTGTGGTTCGTTTGGCCAAGAGTATGTTTTGCAAGATGTAAATGTCTGAATGAAAAGAAGGAGTGGCCCAATAGGGACAGTGACATAAATTGACGGCTGAAGGGCAGACTCTTTAA
Organism: Chiloscyllium plagiosum; assembly: GCF_004010195.1. Classification (NCBI taxonomy): domain Eukaryota; kingdom Metazoa; phylum Chordata; class Chondrichthyes; order Orectolobiformes; family Hemiscylliidae; genus Chiloscyllium; species Chiloscyllium plagiosum. Next base: position 338 of record NW_025145055.1, on the reverse strand, counting down.
CTGGTTCAGAGAAGAGGTGATTCAGGTTGGTGATTCTTTTCTATGCCTCTCTCTGTTTGTCTTCATTTGGTTCAATCTCTCTCTGTCTCTCTCTCCCTCTCTTAACTCACTGTCTCCCACTTTCTCATCTCAGTGTCTCTCTCCTTCTGTCCCTTTCTCTCTCCCTGATTCTCCCGATATCGCACTTTCTCTTTTTCTCTTCCACTGTCTGTGTCATTATTCTTTTCTTTCTCACTGTCTTGTTGTCTCCCTCAACAACTCTCTCGCTCAATGACTCTCCCTGTTCCTTTTTTTTGCTCGTTCCTCCCACTCATGTCTATCTCTCTCTCTTTCCCATC
>NW_025145054.1:0-1292 GCF_004010195.1 Chiloscyllium plagiosum | reverse complement strand
TTTCCTGCAGTGTTTTCCTACAGCAGTTTCTTGCAGCATTTCACTGCACCAGTTTCCTGCAGCAGATTCCTGCAGCGGTTTCCTGCAGTGTTTTCCTGCAGCGGTCTACTGCAGCGGTTTCCTGCACTGGTTTCCTGCACCGTTTTCCTCCACCGGTTTCCTTCAGCGGTTTCCTGCAGCATTTTGCTTCACCGGTTTCTTGCAGCGTTTTCCTGTAGCGATTTCATGCACTGGTTGCTTGATGTGTTTTCCTGCAGCGTTTTCCTGCACCGGTTTCCTGCAGCAGTTTTCTGCAGTGGTTTCCTACAGCGGTTACCTGCAGAAGTTTCCTGCCGCGTTTCCTGCAGCAGTTTCCAGCAGAGGTTTCCTGCACTGGTTTCCTGAAGCAGTTTCCTTCAGCAGTTTACTGCAGCAGTTGCCTGCACCGATTTCCTGAAGCGGTTTCCTGCAGTAGTTTCCTGAACCGGAGTCCTCCACCATTTTCCTGCACAGGTTTCTTGCAGCAGTGTCCTGCAGTGGTTTCCTGCGGTGGTTTCCTGCAGCGGTTTCCTGCTGCGGTTTCCTGCATCAGTTTCCTGCATCAGTTTCCTGCAGCGATTTCCTGCACCGATTTCCTGCTGTGTTTTCCTGCAGCAGTCTACTGCAGCAATTTCTTGCACCGGTTTCCTTTAGCGGTTTCCTGCAGCATTTTCCTGCATAGGTTTCCTGCAGCAGTGTCCTGCAGTGGTTTCCTGCAGCGGTTTCCTGAAGCAGTTTCCTGCAGTGGTTTCCTGCAGCGTATTCCTGCACCGGTTTCCTGAAGCAGTTTCCTACTGTGGATTCCTGCACCGGTTTCCTGCATCAGTTCCCTGCACCGTCTTCATGCAGCAGTTTCCTGCAGCGTTTTCCTATAGCGATTTCTTGCAGCCGGTTTCCTGCACCAGTTTCCTGCACCATCTTCATGCATCGTTTGCCTGCAGCACTTTCCTGCACCGGTTTCCTGCATCAGTATCCTGCAGCGATTACCTGCACCAGTTTCATGCAGTGTTTTCCTGCAGTGGTATACTGCAGCAGTTTCCTGCACCGTTTTCCTGTAGCAGTTTCCTGCACCGGTTTACTGAAGCAGTTTCCAGCAGTAGTTTCCTGCACTGGTTTCCTGCAACAGTTGCCTGCAGCATTTTACTGCAGCGATATCCTGCACCGGTTTCCTGCACTGGTTTCCTGCAGCAGTTTCTTGCACCGTTTTCCTGCACCAGTTTCCTGCAGCATTTTCCTGCACTGGTTTCGTGCACTGATTGCCTGAAGTGTTTTCC
>NW_025145053.1:0-1292 GCF_004010195.1 Chiloscyllium plagiosum | reverse complement strand
CTACAATCAGATATTTCCCATAATGTGGTTCCCTGCACGACACACAGTATTCCATCTTGGCCAAACCAAAGTTCCGCATAGCTCTTATAGTCTATGCCTTGAAGAATAAAGATAATGTTTACGGTCCCTTATGCTTTCTCAAAATTGTGCAGTAACGTATTTAGTCACATTCAGGGAAGTGTGGAGAAACACCCTCTGAGCTTCTTCGTGTGCTGCCACTCATTGAGTACTCCCTGTCCAGTTCCTTCATCCAAAGTGTATCACATCACATTTATCAAGGTTGCATTACATCTGCCATTGCTCTGTCCATCTGACCATTCCATTGTTGCTTCCTGCAACATAAGACCTTCCTCCTCACTGCCAACCACCCGGCCAATCTTTGTATCAAACACAAACTTAGTTGTCACACTCCCACCACCCCCGTCCATATTCACAGCTGCATCATTTATGAATACCACAAACAATAAGGTTAACGATCACACAACACCAGGTTACAGTCCAACCGGTTTATTCGGAGGCACTAACTTCGAAGCGGTGCTTCTTCATTAGATGGTTATGCGCTTTGAAAGCTCGTGTCTCTGAATAAACCTGCTGGACTATAATTTGGTGTTACGTGATTTTTAGGTTTGTTCACCCCAGTCCAACACCAGCATCACCGAATCACAGCACTGATCCCTGTGATACACCATTTGACATCGGTCACGAGTCAGACTAACAGCCTTCAACCACTACCCTCTGTCTCCTAACACTAAGTTGATTTGGATGCAACTTGGCAAGTCATTAATGACTCGTACCTGTTCCCTTGTTATTCATTTCTGCTTGACACACTTGCAGAATATCTGAAGATTTTCCTTAATCTTACCCTGCCAGTAGGTTTCGATGACCCTGTTTTAGTCAGTTCTCACCGAGTGATGAATTTCCTCAAAATTACAGTCTTAATTGGCTAATCCCTTATCTTGCCATTATTTGCCTTGAATTTGGATTGTGCAGCCAGGGAAGCCTCCTGTTAATTACCAATTTGTCATACGTTTTGTGAATTTTGTAAATTTCACAGTGACCCACCTCTCATTCTTTGAAACACTAGAGAACTTAGGTCGAGTTTCCTCATCAGACAATCTCGCCATCTGTGGGATTACTCTGGAGAACGTCCATTGCAGTTTTATTGTGGTTAGTATATTCTTTCTCAGATTGGGTCACCAACACTGTACAGAATGGATGCAAGTTTGCTCGCTGAGCTGGCAGGTTCATTTCCCGACGTCTCCTTACCTTACTAGGTAACATCTTCAGTGGAC
>NW_025145052.1:0-1292 GCF_004010195.1 Chiloscyllium plagiosum | reverse complement strand
CAGTGACAGGTTATTGAATCTCAATCAGTGACAAGGATTGAATCTCAGTCAGTGACAGGGATTGACCCTCAGACAGTGACAGGGATTGAACATCAGTCAGTGGCAGGGATTGAATCTCATCTGTGAAACGGATTGTATTTCAGTCAGTGACAGGGACTGAATCTCCGTCAGTGACAGGGATTGACTCTCAGTCAGTGACAGGAATTGAACCTCAGTCAGTGACAGGGATTAACCCTCAAACAGTGACAGGGATTGAATCTCAGTCAGTCACAGGGTTTGAGCCTCAGTCAGTGACTTGGATTGAACCTCCGTCAGTGTCAGGGATTGAATCTCAGTCAGTGACAGTGACAGTCAGTGGCAGGGATTGAATCTCATCTGTGAAACGGATTGAATTTCAGTCAGTGACAGGGACTGAATCTCCGTCAGTGACAGGGATTGACTCTCAGTCATTGACAGGGATTGAACCTCAGTCAGTGACAGGGATTCATACTCAATCAGTGACAGGAATTGAATCTCAGTCAATGATAGGGATTAAATATCGGTCAGTGAGAGGGATTGAACCTCAGTCTGTGAAACGGATTCATTTCAGTCAGTGTCAGGGATTGAACCTCACTCAGTGACAGGGATTGAATCTCATTCAGTGTCAGAGACTAAACCTCAGTCAGTGCCAGGGATTGAATCTCAGTCAGTGACAGGGATTGAAACTCAGTCAGTGACAGGGATTGAATCTCAGTCAGTGACAGTGTCTCAGCCACAGTTAGTGATAGGGATTAAACCTCAGCCAGTGACAGGGAATGAATCTCAGTTAGTGACTGGGACTAATCCTCAGTCAATGACAGGGATTGACACTCAGATAGTGACAGGGATTGAATCTCTGTTAGCGACAGGGATAGAACCTCCGTCAGTGACAGGGATTGAGCCTCAGTCAGTGACATGGATTGAGCCTCAGTCAGTGACAGGGATTGATCTTCCGTCAGTGACAGGATTGAACCTCAGTCAGTGACAGGGATTGACCCTCAGTCTGAGACAGGGATTGAATCTCAGTCAGTGACAGGAATTGAACCTCAGTCAGTGACAGGGATTGAATCTCAGTCAGTGCAGCGATTGACTCTAAGTCAGTGACAGGGATTGAATCTCAGTCAGTGACAGGGGTTGAATCTCAGTCAGTGACAGCAATTGAATCTCAGTCAGTGACAGGGATTGAACCTCAGTCAGTGACAGGGATTAAATCTCAGCCAGTGACAGGGATTGACTCTAGGTTAGTGACAGAGATTGAATCTCAGTCAGTGACA
>NW_025145051.1:0-1292 GCF_004010195.1 Chiloscyllium plagiosum | reverse complement strand
TGTGGGAACTCGGCTGACTGATCCTTCATTCCCAAAACAGTCAGGACACATTGCCCAGAGGTGCTGGGAAAATAGCTCAGAGGGGTTGGGGTGTGCATAAAATCTAGGGAGGAGTGCACGGCCAAAGTGAAGCAGACACTGGTCTTTTACGAGTACTACTCCCGCCCCATTTATGAGTAAAAACCTGGATACCAGGTGTGATGCACTCTCTGTTCTTGGACATGGCGCTGATCTGGCCCATCCCCAAAACTGCACTGTTTCAGTCACCCGAGGCAACATCCACTTGATCCGGCAGCCTAAGATAGACTGTGTCTGCAGGGAGTCCAAGTACAAAACCGTAGGTAAGGGGGGGATGAACATACATAACACCGCCCTCACCCTGATGGCCCCACTTTGTGTGTGACTGCATCAGGCTGTGTGCACACAAACACCAAGTGTCACTCTTGATGTCCCCCTTTGTGTGCGGCTGCATCAAGCTGCGTGCACACAAACACCAAGTGTCACTCTGTATTGATGGTTCTATCTGTCCCCGGTGCTGGGAAGGATCGGATTGGCCTCCTAGCCTTGCAACGCTCCAAATAGAGTCACAGAGACATGGAGCTGTTCAGTGCAGAAACAGACCCTTCGGTCCAACTCACCATGAAGACCAAGTATCCTCAATTAATACAGTCCCATTTGCTTGCATTTCACCCATATCCCCCCTAACTCTAGGGAAGCTTCTTCGCTATCCACTGCACCTCCAATTTTAGTGAAATCTGCCACTTAGGTACTGTGCCTCCTATGTTCACATCCAAGTAATTTATGTAACTGAGAAAACACAGTTGGCCCAGCAGCGATCCTTGTGGGACACCACTGTTTATAAGCCTCCAGAACGATCCACTAACACCCACTAAAGAGAGAGGTAGGGTGTTGGGGTCGGGGAAAGAGAAACAGAGACAGGAACAGAAAGACAGATACAATGCCACACAAAGGTGGTGGTAACAGTGTCTCAAACACGAGAGCCCCTTGTTTCTAACTGCAGGATGTGTTCTTATTATCATTCCAACGGTAGTCCTCTGGTGGGTGTGGAGAGGGGTGAAGTGTTTCGAATTGGGGAAAGTGTTCAGGAGCGTGTGAGGGCGGCTGCGTGTGAATTGGTGCAGAATCAAGTTTTGGGTTTTCGGAAGTGGTCACAACGTGGCGACGGCACAATGAATGGGCCAGGCGCCAAGCGAATGTTGTATGTGAACATACCCAACATCGCCCTCAACATGATTTTTCCCCACCCCTTTGTGTGTTGTTGCATCAAGCTG
>NW_025145050.1:0-1292 GCF_004010195.1 Chiloscyllium plagiosum | reverse complement strand
ATGCAGTAGGATACGAAATGTTAAACTATCCGCAGCCCCAAAGAAGGGAGATCCGATTGCTTGTCCGCACCCTACAGCGACGTTGACGAATGTGACTTGTGAAGATGGGCTGTGTATCGGGCAAACCAGGGAAGTGGAAAAAACACCACAAAGCTTTGGTAGAGTTAGGTGGTGTCTGAGGACATGCCTGGTGTTCATAAATTATTTTTGACGTGCAGCTATCTGGCTGAAATATGCAAATACTTCGCTGAATTCTGCGTTGAGGAGTCAGCTTGTCTTTGTGGAACATTTCACCTGGCCTTGCGAGCAGCCGAGTTCAGAAAAAAGCTTCGGAAAACATAAAGACACTTATGTCCAAGGCATGGGAATAAGAAAATATGAGCTCAAATGTTTCCCAACACTTGTCCTTGAGCATGGGATAAGAATACTATAAAAAGAATATGTTACGTATTGCCAAGTATAATTGGCCGCCGTGCATGCAGAGGTTGAAAAATGAAGCCTTTCCTGTGCTCTTGCTAGCAGTTGATTCGAGTCGATTAAATTTCCACGACAGGTGTCAGGGCGTCAGGCATGGGGAGAATTGTTGGGTGTCAGTAAATGGGAGAATTGTTGCACAGTGCCATTACATTGGAAAATTAGTACAAATTGCCTATTCATTAAAGAATTTGAGCAGAACACCTCTGATTGGAAGAATAGGGGCAGCGAAACATTGAGAAGGAACAATTTTGCAAGCAGCAGTAAAGCCGAGATTCGAGTCCGCCCACCACGAAATGAAATAAAGACTTTGGAGCAGGGAAGCCATACGTGGAGGAAGTGTATCAGGAAACAATGCAATGGGACAATTGACGCAGGGCATCAATAATGGGAGAGTTGATGCCGATGTCACGAAAGTAGAGAATTGGTGGAAGACGTGGGAGAACTGGTGCTGAATAATATTAAATGTGGTGGAGGTGCAGTTGCTGACGTAAAGAAGATTCGTGCAGGATTCGAAAATGGTAGAATGGCGCACGGAAGTGAAGCTGTATTTAGGATAATTGTTGTACGAACCACAAAATGGAAAAATTGCACAATGGAACTTTAACAGCGAATTGGGTATGGCGCCACTATCTCAGAGAGTCAGAGTGGCGTTCCCCACACTGGAGAAGTTGGTTTGGGTGGAGAATTACAGCAGTGGACCATGACATGGGAGAATCATTGCAGCTACATAGTTAGTGGAAGAAGTGGTGTGAAGTGGACCTACATTAGATATTTGGTGCAAATCACCATTAAAATGTAGAATTAGAGTAGGGAAC
>NW_025145049.1:0-1292 GCF_004010195.1 Chiloscyllium plagiosum | reverse complement strand
TGTTTTCATTGGAGAAAAGAAGGTTTGGGGTGAGTTGATAGAGGTGTACAAGATGATTAGGGGTTTAGATAGGGTTGACCGTGAGAACCTTTATCCACGTATGGGGTCAGCTATTACGAGGGGGCATAGCTTTAAATTAAGGGGTGGTAGGTATAGGACAGATGTTAGCGGTAGGTTATTTACTCTGCGAGTCGTGAGTTCATGGAATGCCCTGCCAGTAGCAGTGGTGGACTCTCCCTCTTTATGGGCATTTAAGCGGGCATTGGTAGGCATTTGGAGGATAGTGGGCTAGTGTAGGTTAGGTGGGCTTGGAATGGCGGTACATTGAGGGCCAAAGGGCCTGCACTGCGCTGTATTCTTCTATGTTCTATGTTCTATGAAGGAAGGACAGTGCTGTCTGAATCAGCACGGGAAGGACTGCAGCTCCTGGGGAGAGAGTGTCAGTGAAAGTGCAAACACGTAACTTCTGCAAACTGCGCATTGTGTATGTGTTGCAATGAAAACCATGATATAGAGTTGTTTCTGACTGATATGTTTATTTAAAGCAGCAATCTGAAGAAGAAAGCCGAGTAAACCCATTCAGATCTGAGTGCAGGAACTTTTCCAGCAGCACTAATGAGGTTGTACAGTGTAGAATCGCGTTTGGATGCATTGAATTCCGGTTGATGGGCGCAGCTTGCTTTCACAAGGATGGGTTACCTGTGGGAAAAGCCATTACACATGATACAGATAGTTTTCAGTGTGATGGTACATTTGCTCAGTGGTTCGCACTGCTCTTAAGTCTGTATGTTAGGTGGAATGGACATGTTAAATTGCCCTGATGTGTCCAGGGAGTGAATTCAGTAAGTTAAGTGAATTAGCCATGGGTAACTCAGTGGTAAGGTCAGCAGTCACACCATGCGAGGTTTTATTCCAGCAGGTTTATTTGAAATCACAAGCCAGAGATCTGCGGGGATAGAGACAGGAGCTCGGTCTGGTTGAGATGCTGTTCAGAGTGTCCCTACAGACTCGATTGGGTGAATTGTACTTAATGCATTGTAGGGAATCTGTGATTCTATCAGAGAGGACACTGCCAGCATTTACTGGGCTGCTAATACATTAGAGACAATGCTGACGGCGTTTAGTGGGGATGGAATGTTATATATTTGTGGGTTGGAAAATTTGAAACTGAACCAAGGAAAAACGAATGGAAGTTTTCCAGAGTATTTGAGGTTTGGAGAGAGTAAATAGTTGGTTAATTCATTCTTTCAAGTTCGCAAATTTCTGATCGTCACGCTTTCAAAGCCATTGAT
>NW_025145048.1:0-1292 GCF_004010195.1 Chiloscyllium plagiosum | reverse complement strand
CCATGCTAAATTGCCCATAGTGTTAGGTGCTTTATTCAGAGGGAAATGGGTCTGGGTGGGTTACTCTTTGGAAGGTTGGTGTGGACTGGTTGGGCCGCTGGTCCTGTTTCCACACTGTAGGGAATCTGATCTACTCTCCAAGGTTCAAGTCGGGAATATGATGGAATAATCAATTATCTGAATGAGTGCAGCTCCAACAGTACTCTAGTATGCACTTACTCGCAACAGGCAACACAGTTGCGTGGGGAAGATTCTGTCTCACAAACTTGATTGATTACTTTGAGGAAGTGAGAAAATTGATTGATGAGGGCATGGATGCTAGCCGTTTGGACCTTAGCATGGCCTTTGATAAAGTTCCTTCTGGCAGGCTCATACAGAAGGTGAAGTGAAATGGGATCAGCGGTCAGTTAGTAAGTTGCATAGAGAACTGCTTGGGCATAGAAGACAGAGTAGTGGTGGAACAGTGTTTGTGTGACTGGAGATCTGTAAATAGATGGTGGAGTTGCAGATTGTGAGGATGATTGCCAGAGAATACAGCAAGATATAGGTCAGCTGCAGACTTGGACAGAGAAAACACAGGTGTAACTTTATTTGGACAACTGTGACGTGGTGCGTTTTAGAATGTCTAATGCAGGAGAGAAGTGGATGGAAAAACTACTGGGCGCATCAACATCCAAACAGATCTAGGTGTATAGCTCCACAGTTCCCTGAATGTGGCAACACGGGTGGATAGGGTGATCAAGAAGACTGACGGCAAACTTGCATACAGGCATCGGAGCATGCAGTATGAAAATTAGCAGGCCATATTGCAGCTGTCGAGAAACTTAGTTTGGGCACATTGGAATATTCTGTCGAGTACTGTTTGCCACACGATGTGGAAGTGTTGGAGAGGATATGGAAAAGGTTTACCAGAGTGTTGTCTGGTTTGGAGGGTATTAGCCAGAAGGAGAAATTGAACACACGTGGTTTGTTTGCACCTGGGCATCATTGACTATGGGGCTACCTGATAGATATTTACAAAACTGTCAGAGATATAGAAGGACAGTTAGAGGCTTTTTCCCAGAGGAGAAATATCAATTACTAGGGGGAACCATATATTTTAGTTAAAATGGAGAAAGTTCAAGAGATATGATTGGTAAGTTTTTTTTTGCTTTTTCAGACAGAATGTGCAAGTGATTGGGATGCACTGATAGAGGGGAAGGAGCTAATATAGCAAGAATTAAGAGTTATCTTGGCACAGAGAAGAGAAAGCACCGAAGATAATGAGATAGAATGTGTAGAAGCAAAAACTT
>NW_025145047.1:0-1292 GCF_004010195.1 Chiloscyllium plagiosum | reverse complement strand
AGTGTTACGGTGGCACAAAGGACATTTGATAAGAATTTGTCCACTGAGGGAGTATGGGCCGAGAATAGAAACTGAAAGGAAAGGTCACTTTGTTGGGAGTTTTCGAAAGACCTCTGAATCATTCCAGAGATGTAGCGGAAAGGGTTGCAAAGATGATTCTGGATAAGAGCAAAAATAATAGGATAGTTGATTTGAGGCCTTTAACTTTCCAAATATTGACACAATTCCAGACAAGGTATGTGGATAGGCAAACAAGAGGCATTGGATTTGATACGAGGTAATGAACCTGGCAAGGTGCTAGATTTGGAGGAAGGTGAGCACTTTGGTGATAGTGATCACAATTCGGTTATGTTGACATTAGCTACAGAAGGGGTCAGGTATATACCGAAGGGCAAGAGTTATAATTGGGGCAAAGGTGATAAAGATGCATTTAAGCAAGATTCAGGATGCATTGGATGGGGAAAGAAACTGCAGGGGATGGACACAATTGAAATATGAAGCTTATTCAAGGAACAGCAACTGCGTGTCCTTGATAAGTATGTACCTGTCAGAAAGGGAGGAAGTTTTCAAACGAAGAACTGTGGCATAATAATGAAGATGAATCTCTTGTCAAGAGAAACAAGAAGAGTGATGTGCAGATGTGACACGGAGGCTCAGCTTTGAACACTTGAGAGTTACAAGTTAGTTCGGAAGGACCTAAAGAGAGAGCTAGGAAGAGCCAGGAGGGGACATGAGACGTCTTTGGCAGTTAGGATCAAGGAAAACCGAAAAGCTTTCTCCAAGTATGTCAGGAATAAAAGAATGTCAGGAGTGAGATTGGGCCAGTAAAGGACAATAGTGGGAAGTTGTGCGTGGAGTCCGAGGAAACAGGAGAGGTGCAACAGGAATAGTTTTTGTCAGTATTCACTCAGGAAAAAGATAATGCTGTTGAGGAGAATACTGAGACACAGGCTATTAGACTAGACGGGATTGAGGTTTCAGAAGGAGGAGGTGTTAGCAATTCTGGAAAGTGTGAAAATAGGTAAGTCCCCTGGACTGGATGGGACTAAATCTAGGGTTGTCTGGGAAGCCAGGGAGGAGATTGTAGAGCATTGGCTTTGATCTTTGTGTTGTTATTGACTGCAGGAAGAGTGCCAGAAGACTTGAGGATAGCAAATGTTGTTCCCTTGTTCGGGAAGGGGACCAGAGTCAAACCTATCAATGACAGACTCGTGAGTTTACTATATCGATGCATGAAATGTGCGCATGCCCCTGACTGCGAACCAACCTGGCAGAAGCAGGTACGACATCAC
>NW_025145046.1:0-1292 GCF_004010195.1 Chiloscyllium plagiosum | reverse complement strand
CCGGTGTGACGGTCTCCCGGTGTGACACTCTCCTGGTGTGACGGTGTCCTGGTGTGACGCTCTCCCGTTCTGACGGTCTCCCGGTGTGACGGTCTCCCGGTTTGACGCTCTCCCAGTGTGACACTCTCCCGGTGTGACGGTCTCCTGATGCGACAGACCCCCGATGTGACACTCTCCCGGTGTGATGGTCTCCCGGTGTGACGCTCTCCCGGTGTGATGCTCTGCCAGTGTGACGCTCTCCCAGTGTGACGGTCCCCTGGTGTGACGCTCTCCCGGTGTGACGGTCTCCTGGTGTGATGGACTCCCGGTGTGACAGACGCCCGGTGTGACGCTCTCCCGGTGTGACGCTCTCCCGGTGTGACGCTATCCCGGTGTGACAGACTCCTGGTGTGACGCTCTCCCGGTGTGACGGTCTCCCGGTGTGACGCTCTACTGGTGTGGCGGTCTCCCGATGTGACACTCTCCCAGTGTGACAGACTCCCGGTGTGACACTCTCCCGGTGTGACACTCTCCCAGTGTGACACTCTCCCGGTGTGACGCTCTCCCGGTGTGACACTTTCCCGGTGTGATTGTCTCCTGGTGTGACGGTCACCCGGTGTGACGGTCACCCGGTGTGACGGTCCCCCGGTGTGACGGTCCCCCGGTGTGACGGTCTCCTGGTGTGACAGCCTCCCGGTGTGATAGACTCCCGGTTTGACACTCTCCCGGTGTGACACTCTCCCGGTGTGACGGTCTCCTGGTGTGACGGACTCCCACTGTGACAGAATCCCGGTGTGATGCTCTCCCCGTGTGACGGTCTCCCGGTGTGACAGACTCCTGGTGTGATGCTCTCCCGGTGTGACACTCTCCCGGTTTGACACTCTCCCGGTGTGATACTCTCCGGGTGTGACGGTTTCCCGGTGTGACACTCTCCCGGTGCGACACTCTCCCGGTGTGACGGTCTCTCGGTGTGAAGGTCCCCCGGTGTGACGCTCTCCCAGTGTGACGGTCCCCCGGTGTGACGCTATCCCGGTGTGACAGGCTCCTGGTGTGACGCTCTCCCGGTGTGACGGTCTCCCAGCGTGACACTCTTCTGGTGTGACGCTCTCCCGGTGTGACAGACTCCCGGTGTGACACTCTCCCGATGTGATGGTCTCCCGGTGTGACGCTCTCCTGGTGTGACACTCTCCCGGTGTGATGGTCTCCTGGTGTGATGGTCTCCCGGTGTGACGGTCTCCCGGTGTACCACTCTCCCGGTGAGACACTCTCCCGGTGTGACGCTCTCCCAATGTGTCGGTCTCCTGGTGTGACGG
>NW_025145045.1:0-1292 GCF_004010195.1 Chiloscyllium plagiosum | reverse complement strand
AAACACTCCCAGATCAGATATAGCACGGGGTTATATACAGAGTAACACTCCCAGACCAGATATAGCACGGGGTTAGATACAGAGTAAAACACTCCCAGACCAGATATAGCACGGGGTTAGATACAGAGTAAAACACTCGCATGTCAGATATAGCATGGGGTTAGATACAGAGTAAAACACTCTCAGACCAGATATAGCACGGGGTTAGATACAGAGTAAACCACTCCCAGACCAGATATAGCACAGTGTTAGATACAGAGTAAACCACTCCCAGACCAGATATAGCACGGGGTTAGATACAGAGTAATACACTCGCATATCAGATATAGCATGGGGTTAGATACAGAGTAAAACACTCCCAGACCAGATATAGCACGGTGTTAGATACCGAGTAAAACACTCCCAGGCCAGATATAGCACGGGGTTAGATACAGAGTAAAACACTCCCAGATCAGATATAGCACAGTGTTAGATACAGAGTAAACCACTCCTAGATCAGATATAGCACGGGGTTAGATACAGAGTAAAACACTCCCAGACCAGATATAGCACGGGGTTAGAATCAGTGTAAAACACTCGCATATCAGATATAGCATGGGGTTAGATACAGAGTAAACCACTCCCAGATCAGATATAGCACGGGGTTAGATACAGAGTACAACACTCGCAGATCAGATATAGCACGGGGTTAGATACAGAGTAAAACACTCCCATACCAGATATAGCACGGGGTTAGATACAGATTAAAACACTCCCAGACCAGATATAGTACGGGGTTAGATACAGAGTAAAACACTCCCAGACCAGATATAGCACGGGGTTAGATACCGAGTAAAACACTCCCAGACCAGATATAGCACGGGGTTAGATACAGAGTAAAACTCTCCCAGACCAGATATAGCACGGGGTTAGATACAGAGTAAACCACTCCCAGATCAGATATAGCACGGGGTTAGATACAGAGTAAAACACTCGCATATCAGATATAGCACGGGGTTAGATTCAGAGTAAAACACTCGCATATCAGATATAGCATGGGTTTACATACTGAGTAAACCACTCCCAGATCATATATAGCATGGGGTTAGATACAGAGTAAAACACTCCTAGACCAGATATAGCACGAGGTTAGATACAGAGTAAAACACTCCCAGACCAGATATAGCACGGGGTTAGATACAGAGTAAAATACTCGCATATTAGATATAGCACGGTGTTAGATACAGAGCAAATCACTCCCAGATCAGATATAGCACGGGGTTAGATACAGAGTAAATCACTCCCAGATCAGA
>NW_025145044.1:0-1292 GCF_004010195.1 Chiloscyllium plagiosum | reverse complement strand
TGTAGGTGATTACAGAGATAGGGAAGGTATCAGGCTGCAGCAGATTACAGAGACTGGGGAGGTATCAGACTGCAGGTGATTCCAGAGAGAGGGAAGATATCAGGCTGCAGGAGATTACAGAGATAGGGAAGGTACCAGGCTGCAGAAGATTACAGTGAAAGGGAAGGTATCAGGGTGCAGGAGATTACAGAGATAGGGAAGGTATCAGGGTGCTGGTGATTATAAAGAGAGGGAAGGTATCAGGCTGCAGGAGATTACAGAGAGTGGGCTGGTATTAGACTGCAGGAGATTACAGAGAGAGGGAAGGTTTCAGGCTGCAGGAGATTACAGAGATAGGGGAGGTATCACGCTGCAGGAGATGACAGAGAAATGGGAGGTATCAGGCTTCAGGATATTACAGAGATAGGGAAGGTATCAGGCTGCAGGAGATTACAGAGACAGGGAAGGTATCAGGCTGGAGGAGATTTCAGAGCTGGGGAAGGTATCAGGCTGCAGGTGATTACAGAGATGGCGAAGGTATCAGCCTTTAGGTGATTACAGAGGTAAGGATGGTGTCAGACTGCAGGAGATTATAGAGAGAGGGAAGGTATCAGGCTGCAGGAGATTACAGAGAGTGGGGAGGTATCAGACTGCAGGTGATTACAGAGAGAGGGAAGGTATCAGGGTGCTGGTGATTATAAAGAGAGGGAAGGTATCAGGCTGCAGGGGATTACAGAGAGTGGGCTGGTATCAGGCTGCAGGAGATTACAGAGATAGTGAAGATATCAGGCTGTATATGATTACAGAGAGAGGGGACGTATCAGGCTGCAGGAGATTACAGAGGTGGGGGAGCTATCAGGCTGCAGGAGATTACTGAGATAGGGGAGGTATTAGGCTGCAAGAAATTACAAAGACAGGGAAGGTATCAGACTGCAGGTGATTACAGAGATGGGGAAGGTATCAGGCTGCAGTGGATTACAGAGAGAGGGGAGATATCAGGCTTCAGGAGATTACAGACGTAGGGATGGTGTCAGTCTGGAGGAGATTATAGAGAGAGGGAAGGTATCAGGCTGCAGGTGATTACAGATGTAGGGAAGGTATCAGGCTGCAGGAGATTACAGAGATAGAGAAGGTATCAGGCTGCAGGAGATTACAGATGTAGGGAAGGTTTCAAATTGCAGGAGATTACAGAGATGGGGAAGGTATCAGGCTGTAGGTGATTACAGAGATGGGGAAAGTATCAGGCTGGAGGAGATTACAGAGATGGGGAAGGTATCAGACTGCAGGAGACTACAGAGGTGGGGAAGGTGTCA